>NC_046665.1:116827953-116829430 GCF_010883055.1 Belonocnema kinseyi | reverse complement strand
AAAAACAACACATTTTCCAGGAATAATTCAACTTTTAAGCAAAGACATGAATTATCACCGAAATTGATTGAGCGTAAAACAGAAAATAACTTTTTAACAAAATTATTGAATTTTCTAGAAAAAAATTAATTTTCATCAAAAAGAAATGAATTCTTAATAAAAAATGCAATAGTTGATATTTTAACAAAAAATATTTTTATTTTAAATCAGAAACAGTTTTATCCAACCAAAAAAATTTGTATTTTTTAACAAACTAAGTTTTCAAAAAAGGGTACTTTACAAAAAATGGTTCTAATTTTTAACAAAGTAGATTAAGTTTAAAATAAATAGTTTAATTTTTAGTGAGAAACATTAAATTTCATTTCAAAAATAGATTGGTTAGATTTTCAGCTCAAAAAATTAATTTTTAAGAAAAAATAAGTTTTAAACAAAAACATAAATTTTTAACTAGGCAGATTAATTTTCTAACGAAAAAGAAGAATTTTTAGACAAAGCAAATGAATTTTCGACCAAGTAGTCGAATTTCTGACTAAAAAAAATTTTAACCAAATAGTCAAGTTTTGAACTAAGAAAGAGAAGTTGTCAACCAAAAATGGAAAATTAATATTTTCAATAAAATAAAACTAAGCTAGCTGAATTTCCAATTAAAATGGACAAATTGAATAGTTATATTTTTAGTTTAAGAATTTGATTTAAAAAAAAAACGAATTTTATATCATTTGAATTAAAAAAAAAAGACCAATTTTTGACAAAATAGTTCAATACTTAACCAAAATGATGGTTTTTCAAAAAAGATTAATTTTCTGCTCAAAAGGACGAATTTAGAACATAATGAATGAATTTTGCAAAAAACAGTTGAATTTTGCACCCGACGCTATAGAATTTCAACAAAAAGTTCATTTTCCACAAAGTAATTAGTTTTTTAAATAAATAGCTAAATTTTTTATCAGGCAGTTGAATTTTCAAGCAGAATATTCGAATTAAACAAAAAGTTTTCAACCAAAAATGAAACATTTACCATTTAAGTTTGAAACACTAATTTTCAACAAATAAAACGAATTTTCCGCTAGTAAAGTTAAAACAAAAAGAAGAATTTTAGCCAAGCAGATGAATTTAAAAAAAAGAAGATTAATTTTTTTTTATCCAAAAAGAAAATGAAATTTCAACAAGAAAAGTTAATTTTTCACCAAAACAGTTGAAATTTTACTAAAAAAGATGAATTTTCAACCAAATAATTGTTTTTTTACCCAAAAACATGGTACAGACGAAGATATAAATTTTCAAACAAAAAAAAAGATGTATTTTATACAAAACAATCGAATTTTCAACCAGAAAATAATATTTTTCAACAAAAAAGGTCATTTCGAACAATAAACTTTAATTATTTACCAAATTGTTGAATACCTTAGCCTTAAAGACGAATTTTCTGCAAACCAGTTTAATTTTTAAACCGAAAAGATAAATTCTCTACGTAAAT
>NC_046665.1:116809990-116827853 GCF_010883055.1 Belonocnema kinseyi | reverse complement strand
TTTAATTATTTACCAAATTGTTGAATACCTTAGCCTTAAAGACGAATTTTCTGCAAACCAGTTTAATTTTTAAACCGAAAAGATAAATTCTCTACGTAAATTGTAATACTTGATATTTTAATGACAAAAGTTTTAATTTGAAATAAAAAACATTTGAATTAATTTTCTACTTAAAAATACTAACACAGTACTTGAATTTTCAACTGAAAAAGATACATTTTTTACAAAATAGTTGAATTCTTTAGTAAAAAATGTCCATTTTTAACTATAAATCTAATAGTTAAATTTAATTTCAAAACCAAAAAAGAATCGAATTTATAACGAAATAGTTAAAGTTTCCACCAAAGAGATGAATCTTCCACCAAAAAGATCAGTTTTTAACAAATCAGTACAACTATCAACCAAGTTGTTGAATTTTTGACCAAAAAGATAAGTTTCAAACAAAATTGAAGAATTTGAATTTGAGAATTGACGCCGCGCCGCATGTCGGAGTAAAAGGAGTTGCGCGGCGTAAGCGGCGGTTGCTCAGGCGTGAACAAACAAAAGCGTTTTCTACTGTAGTAGGAATTTCACTGTAGTCGAATTTGAAACAGAAACAAAAATTTAAAGGAAAAATCTAGAAAATGGAAAGTTTTCTTCTATGTTTACTTTCACTGGAGCCCCCCCCCCCCCCCCCCCCCCCCCCCCCCCCCCCCCCAACCTATACCACCTTTAGTTTTTAACGTAATTTATGGATGATTCCTAAGGTGACAATGAAAAAAAAGTCTTGAGCCGTCGTGGGGCGCCCGGCAGAAGTGATAACTTCGTATTATGTAAATTGAAGTGGTTTTTCTTTTAACTCTTTTACCATAAAACATACACGGAGAAAAATGGATGGTCAAAGTTATATGGTTAAAATTTAGAGAGCAAGAAAGTCTTTCTGCATGGTCGAACGGCCCTTACGAGAATGAAAATATTACCGAGAATATAACCGAGAAATAAATTCTCTGAGAATTTATGAGAATCTCAGAATTTATTTTCATTAACAGAAAATTGCATTTTTTCGTTAACTTTTTTGTTTGAAATGTAACTCTTTTTTTTGAAAGTTTGTCTTTTTCATTTTAAAGATTACCTTCTTTAGCAGAAATTAAATCTTTTTTTGATGAAAATGCAACTGTTTGGTTAGAAATTAAGCTATTATATAATATTCTTGAAAACTTAATTATTTTTTTTTTAATTTAATTTTTGTTTAAAATTTATATTTTGGTGTTAAAAAATGAACTGAAATATTTTCCGAATGAAAGTTCCACTTACAAAGAAAATTCGTTTTTTATTACAAATTCCTCTGTTTTGGTACAAAATTGATATTTTTGGGATAAAAATGCAACTGTTTGGTAGGGAATTTAACTATATTGTTAAAAATTCATCCTTTTTGGTTGAAAAAATTCGTCTTTTTGGATTAAAAATTCAATTTTTTACGTAGAAACTTATTTGTTTTTTTACAAAAATTCAATTTTTGGTGTTACTGAGTTACTGAATCTTCAACTGGAATAGTAGTTGAATTTTATGCAAAAAAGATAAGTTTTCAACTAAAACAATGAATCTATAACTGAAATAGTTGATTTTCAACAAGAAAAATTAATTTTTATTAGAAAATGATAAATTGTCAACCAAAACTGAAATAATTACTTTCAAAATTAAAAAATAATTGTTGAACCGAAAAGATGAATTTTTAACTAAAATTATGGAATATTCAACTGGAACAATAGTTATATTTATATTTCAAAAGAATAATAATCTTTAACTAAAAAAAAATCAAGAAAATACTTAAATTTACGGAAAAAAATTCCTTTTTATTCAAAGAAAAAAACAAGTTTTCAATCAAACAGCTTATTTTCAACAAAATAATTTGTAACAAAAGACTTGAACTTCCAGCCAAGTAATTTCATTTCCAATCTAAGAGGTGAATTTTTGACTAAAATTATTATTATTTAATTAGAATACTTACATTTTTAACTAAAAAGAAGAATTTTTAAACAAGGAGAATAAATTACAAAAGAGAATTTACTGAGGTAACTGGAATTTTTTTTGAATGAAAACTCAACTTTTTTTGTAATAAAAAATTCTTTTGCTTTACGATCAATTTCATATTTTTTAATGAAAATGCAACTATTTGCTAGAGAATTCAACAATTTTGTTGAAAAGTCATCCTTTTTGATTAAAAATTCGTTTTTTTGGATAGAAAATTCAATTTTTTTGGTGGAAAATGATTTTTTATTAAAAAATTCATAGTTTGATCGTGAAAACTCGACCAAAATCTTTTTTAAAAGAAAATTCAACTATTTTTTTTGAAAATTTATCTTTTTGATTTAAAACTTCATCTGTTATAGAAAAAATTTGATTTTTTGTATGAAAGTGCAACTTTTCGATTAAAAATCGTTCTTCTTTGCTTGATAATTCAATTAATTTGTTTTAAACATTTGGTTGAATCGCTTTATTAAGAAATCGCGTTTTTGTTAAAGATTTATATTTTAAGTTGAAAAGTTATCTCGTTGATTAAAAGTATATTTATGTTGTTATAAATTAATGTTTTTTAATTGAAAATTTAACAACTTAAGTCAAAGTTAAACTACATTGTGAAAAATTTTTTTATTGAAGGCTTATATGTCTGGTCGATAATTTAACTGTTTAGTGGAAAATACTTCTTTTTTTTTTATTATTTAGAATTCATTTTTTAACAGAAAATGGAACTTTTTCATTTTTTAAGATTGATATTTTTTAGTTAAAGATTCGCGTTTTTTTTTAGTTTGAAATTTCTTTTTTTTGCGTAAAAATGGATCAGTTTCGTGGAAAATTAATTTTTTGTTGAACAGTCATTTTTTGTTTAAAAATTGCATTTTTGTAAAGAATATTTGTCTACTGGTTGGAAGGTTCAATAATTTAAATAAACTTTTATTTATTTTTTGAGTGAAAAATTTTTATTTGTTGGAAATTCGTCTTTTTGGTTTTAAAATTCTTTTCTTTTGTTGCATAAATTTCATTCTTTTTTGATTAAAATCAAAACTATGGCACTTTTTTGTTGACAATTTATCTTTTCAGTTTGAATATTCAAATATTATGTTAAAAATTAAATTATTTTGTTAAAGTATCTTTTAAAGTAGAAAACACTTTTTTAAATAAATTAATATATTTGAAAATTTTTAATTTGTAAATGAAGCACTGTAATTCTTGAATATGTCTGAGCTAGAAAATAATGTATATTCAACCGCTGATATAACCTGAACAATAAAAATATTGTTAAAAATCATAAATCCTTAAATTCTCCTAAATTCTGTCATATTCTCGGTTATATAACCTGAACTTAAATTCTCGGGAATTTAAGAACTCTACTATCAGGGACAGCTCCTCTCAACTCTAATGGGCGAATATGAAGAATTATGATTATTATTTCAAGCATAGTACAAGTTGCGGCCAACTGTTGGCGCTGCGTGTCGGCAAAGGTGATTGAATTTGAAGGTTTGAAACATGGAGAATATACATAAGGAGACCAAACTAGTGGAACTAAAAATGAACACTTTTCTGTTGCTAGAAGTACGCACACACACATGTGCAAAATCACACTTACGTATAGTTCAAAACTTCCCGAGCGTGTCGTGCCAACCGCACTTGAAAAAAACATGGCTGCCGATGTGAACGTGAGTCAAATGTAAATAAATAATGATTGAACAATTAATAGTTTGTGAATAAAGGAAAGAATGTGAAAATTAAAAATCGCTGTATAAAAGTGAAAGTTTCCAACAAGTGTGGTTTCAAGTGTAGTGTACAAGACTTTCAGAGTGGTATAAGTTGTATGTTTATTGTTTTTGTTACGAAAGTGTCGAATACCTGTCGCACGCATAGTGGTGGTAAAAGTAATTTCATTTTTTCATAAACATACTACCTACCTCTTCCATGGCGAATAATTTTTTATTCCACAGACATTTCAAAAAATCCTGTCTCATTATCAATTATTTATTTGTTCAAGCGACCTGTCAAAACAAAACAATGGAGGCGGCCATATTTTTTTAAGCGCGGTTGGCACGCCACGTTCGGAAAGTTTTGAATTATATGTAAGTGTGATTTTACACATGTGTATGTGCGTACTTCTGGCAACAGAAAAGTGACCGTTTTTGGTGAAGTCCATGCATTACAGATTGGTCTCCTTATATCTATTCTCCATGGTTTCAAAATTTAAAGTGTCAAACGGTGCTAAAGTATATATTTTATTTGAAAAAATGAATCCGATGACTATAAAGTTAAACAAACGGAGGTGTGTTGCTCTCGGGTGTCAATCGTCGTCTCACGTGAAGCATCGCCAATTTCCGAAAGACGCAAAGCCGAGTATGTTGTGGTTAGAAGCGGTGTCAAATCCTCTCTTGACGAAAATAACCTACAGAGAAATCCATGAAGGCGGTTATCGAGTATGCTTTCTGCGTTTCCGGGCGAAGGATTATTTACACAGTCAGCGAAATTTTTTCAAAACAAAAATAGTGCCTTGCGTGTCGTTGCCTGAAAAAGAGCTGAATGATCTTTCTGGCGATGCTCCGGTTGAGGTAGTCCGTGATGTTGATGCTAATTTTAATACATTTACATTTAATTATTGTACGTGTGTGCTATGATATGAATTGCAAATATGTTTGGAATTTTAAAATTGAATATAATGATCAATAAAATGAATAGATAAAATGAAAAATGAATAAAGATATATTAAAAGTAATTTATTATACTTTATATATATCTTTACATATTTTTCTCATTTTGTTTATCCAATTTATTGATAAATATATTCAGTTTTAACATTTTTTATGTATATACAATTTATATATGGTACACATACGTCACACATTAATACTTTTAGTTCAAGTTGCGGTCAACTGTTGGCGCTGTGGTTCTTAATATTTCTACTCATTTCGACCATTCACGAAGGAGCAGATAAGCCATTGCGTATGGTAAATTGCTTGATTTTTGCGCGTCAATCATGCGCGTGAAAATTTAAAGGGTATCGCTAGTTGGCTCCAAATAGCGTATAGAACTCGTAGACCGTTTGGTGCTTTCTGTTAAAAAAAGTCTTTACCCACGATTTCCATGTAAAGTGAGTGAATTTACTGAGGATTAATTGAAAATATCTTATTCTGTAAGTACCTGTTTTAAATACGTAAATGTGATGTTAATATTTCCTATAAGTTATGCGAGATTTAAGGCATTTAATTCTAATCTTTTTGAGGTTAATGTTAGTTTGAAATAGATGATAATTATTTCAGTAATCACTGTTAATTCTAGCATTAATCGTTTTAGGATAAACTTGAATTGTATTTATTAATTTAAAACTAAATCTTTATTTTTCAATTCTGACATTCACTCCATGGCAGGGGCAGGGTCGCACTTGTGCTCCTATATGCAGTTAATGGAGAGCTGGAACTGCAGCTAAAACACAATTAATATATTTATAGGTAATTAGTTATTATTCCATAATTATTTTTTATACCTCCTTTTAATACCTGTTCCATTCCTGAACTGTTTAATTCAAAATTTATTTGGTTGAAATTATATTTTTCAAGTCAAAAACTAAACGTTTTAAGTTAAAATTTAACTATTTAATTGAAAGCTCACTTTTTGTTGAAGCCTCATATTATCGGGTTAAAAATGCCACTATTTTGTATAAAAAATTTGTCTTCGAAATTCAACTGTTTTGTAGAAAATTGAACATCTTTATTAAAACTTCCCTTTTTTGGGGTAAAAAATAATGTTTTGAACTGAAAATGTAACCATTTGGATAATTTGATTGGAAAGTCAACTATGTTGTAGAAAATTCAATTTTTTTGTAAAAGAGCAGTTTTTTTATTAAAAATATATTTTTTAAATAAAAAATTATATTTTCCAAATAAAAATGTACCTATTCCATATTTGTTTAAAAATTAAAAAATTTCTTTCGTAAAACAACAATATAGTTGAAAATTAAACTTTTTGTAGAAGATACGTTTTTTATTAAAAATAATGCTTTTAAATGAAAAATAAGTTTTTTGAAATAAAACTTTAAGTGTTTCACTTTGACCTAAAAATTTATTTTTTAATTTATAAATTAAACTATGTGGATGAAAGTCTAACTAATATGATGGAAATTCTTCTTTTTCGGTACAAAATTGATCTTCTAAAATTAAAAGTAAACTATTTGGTTGAATGTTTATGTATTTTGTTGAAAATTAATATTTTCAAAGAAAAATTTAACTGTTATATTTTTGTTTGAAAATTAATATTTTGAATTTAAAAATTGAACTATTTGGTTCAAAATGTATGTAGTTTTCTACCAATTTTTTGTAGAAATTCATAATTTTGGTAACAAGTCCATGTCTGTGATTGAAAATTAACTTTTTAAATGAAAATTCAACTATTCATTTTTTTTTAATTGTAATTTTGATAGAAAATTCAACTGTGACTTTGGTGTTTAATAATCAAAGTTTAGTTCTAGTTTTCTCATAGTGAACTACATTAATTCACCAAATCATAGGTTAATTTATTTTATTTTAGGATGATCTGATTGGATTTTTTAAATAGTGTTTTGGAAAGCTCTTTCAATATACTTTCAGTAATATTTTCAAAATTCGTCTGTGTTGGTCGAGAATTCATCTTTTCGGTTGAATATTCAATGAATTTGTTAATAATTCGTTTTTACTGTTAAAATTTGGTTAATCGGAAACTTGAACTATTCCATGTTTGGATAATAATTTATCATCTATATTTCTTGAAGCTTCATCTCCTTGGTTGAAAATTAATCTTTTAAACTGACAATTATACTATTCTATTCTTTGATAAAAATTGACATTTTTTATTTGAAAGTTCAAATGTTTATTGAGAATTTGAGGGTTTCATTTTTAATTAATCTTTGTGGTGAAAATTCTACCGTTTTGTATAAATTTAATCTTCTTGGTTTGAAAAGTAAAGTTTTTAGTTGAGTAATAAAATTTTCTGTGTTACAAATTAGACTTTTTTGAAAATAACTTGTCTTTTTGGCTTTAAAATTAAATAAATTTCTAAAAGATTATTTATTTTGTTCAAAATTCGTCTCTTTTTGGTAGAACATTAATCTTCTGGGCAGATAATATAATAGAATACTGTACAAGTTAAAAATTGTACTGTTGGGTAGAAAGTTCAAATATTTTGTTCAAAATTATTATTTTTGGGTAAAAAGAAAACCTAAAACTGAAAGAACAGAAGTGAATTTTTATTGCGGGTTATTTTAAAGTAGATAAAGTTGAATATTTTGTTTCTTTCTGTGAATCTCCTTTGTTAAATGTTGAACTTTTTGTTTCAAAGTTCAACTATTTTGTAGAAAATTTGTCTTTTGGTGTAGAAAATTCTTCTTCTTTGTTAATAGTTTCACTTTTTGGTTGAGAATCTTGTGTGAAATTAATAATTTTTTTTGAAAATCATCTTTTTTGCTGAAGATTGATCTTTTTTTCTTACAAATCCACTTTTTTTTGAAAACATTTGACTTTCTACCTTAAAAACATTAATTTGATTAAAATAAAAAAAATGATTTAATGATTTTTATGCTAATTTATTATTTACTTTGTTCTAGGGAATATTTATTGGGCGGCTCAAAAAGCAGGAAAGCAGCTGGCAAGAGACTTTTTTAATTTGAACAATAATTGTAGTTGCAGTATTTAACTTAATCCTGCATCAGTATTACTTTTTAGATTAAAGTTGATTATATCGCACAAGTAATATCATATACGTTCTATATAATAAGTTCTATTAAATAAAAAAAACCATGCATTTATATCTTAAGTATTTATCGAATTTTAACCCTCTCATAATTAATTTATATTTTGTCTTATTAAAATTATATTTTATACTTTATTCATTTATAATTTATGTAATGTTTTTGAATACTGTGGTGAATATTTTATACTCTGTATCTGAATTCGTATGAAGTTATACTAATTGAATAGTGCGATGACGTTTATTAATATATTAATAGATTTTAATCTATACCAGTCATCAGTGAAAAAAGAACTAATTCGTAGAAAAAGCGTTAAAATTAAATTCATAAGTAATTATTTGTTATTAATTATATTTTTTACGATTTTTATACGCACTATTAATTTTTTGATTAATGATTAATTATTATCGGAATGCCTACTCTAAATCAATTGATAAAGGACGTCCCTCTATTTACATAGTAGAACCTCATGCCAGTTAAGATATAGAGAATCAAAAGTTCCTTTTAAAAATAATTTAAAAATATATATTTGACTATCATCAATAGTCCTTTTCACCAATCTCAGATTTTCGAATCGGTCCTTTGCGATAAACGAATTTTCCTTCCTTATATATCTATATTGACACTTTGAAATAATCAAGTCGATTCTTAAAAATGATCAAATCGCCCATCCGAAATGACTACGTCAAATGTGTAAGATAATCGAATCGACCATCAAATACGAGCCAGTCGAATGTCTTGCACATTCAGATCGACCATCCGAGATTTCCAAACCGACCCTTCACAATGACCGGGTCAGCCAACTTGAGATGACCGAGACGACGGTCTGCGACAATCGAGTCGACATTCTAAGATTGTCGATTTGGACCTCTTGTTTTTACCTTCTAGAGATAGTCGCTTTAGCCATATTCAAGAGCTGTCCTATATTCGACCCTGCAATATGGTATGCCTGTACGTTTATATTGCTAAACAGACCTTCCATTTTTCTCCGTGTAGTTGAAATTCACCTAATAATAATTTCATAACTCTTCAGTAATCACACACAAAATCGGAACTCAATTTACGCATGTGTACAAACCACGACCTTCAAGAAGAGCGCATTACGCTATACACGGCTATACATATTAGCGCATGCCGCTATATACTGCTAATACTGTCAGAGCATCTGTGTGAGTGTGAGAGCGAAGAAAGGAAAGAAAGAGAGCGAGAGAATGAGAAAGAGAGAGGGGGTGAACGAGAGGGAGAGAGAGAGAGAGAGAGTTATAGAGAGTGGTGAGAGGGAGAAAGGTGGATGAAGCGAAGGCGTGATAGAGAGGGATAGAAAGACTCAGTGAGTGGGAGAAGTGAAGGAGATATAGAGGAGAGAAAGCGTTACCTTGAGGGGTTACCCTGATCGTTATCCAGTTTTTCGAGTTAACACAGTGCCATAAGAAGATATCACTTTAAAAAATTTAATTATACCTACTTGTGACCAATTTCGTGAGCTGCGATGTAAACTGATGTGAATCCAGCTGAAGGATAGGGTTTTCCAAAATTGTTAGTGACCCCAAACTCAGCAATAACACAAGCATAATTATCAATACAAATTCCACCAACAGTCGCAAGTCCCATTGTGACACTATTTTTCCTTCCCTTTTCTACGACATGAAAATCTAATCCTGACACGTATAATCCAATATCCCAATGATTGGGATTCGAATCACCGGAAGGATTATGATTTTTTGAATATCGGCAAAATGATTCTAATAAACCACCCCTTTCTCCGTTAAAATGGGGTAAATCAGTCGGCTGTTTTTGCATTATTTCTAGGCGTACCAATACAATGTTCATTTTTACACCTAGGCTTGGATGATGATAAGCAGCTTGTACTCCATTTATATAGGCTAATAACATGTCTCTTAATTTGATGTCATCTTTCTCAAAAAATGGAGAAAAAATTCTATAACCTGGTTCGTCAAAAAATACTGCCAGTTCCATTGTGAGATTTTTTCTTTTTACGTCTCCATATGAAATATCTCTTTCGAGAGGAATATTGTTGCTAAATTCTAAATTTGGTCTGTTTGGGCCATAGGATCTTTTAAAAATGTGTGGTTCCTGTGAAATTTGTGAGCGATCGTAAATTCGATCATATGATTCTTCGTTGTGAACAGGCGTTATTTCCAGAGCCATATTTTCCAAAAAAATAATTCCTTGCTGTCAAAGAATACAGGTTCAATTTAAAATAAGTTCGATTTCAAAATTTTTTGAATGTTTAGTTCAACTGTTAACTTTTTGAATGATAAAATCATTCAGTTTACAATACGTTTTTCTTCAATCTTTTACGCTATTAATTAAGCTATAAGAGTTCGGGGGCACCGCAGTCAGTAAAATAGTTATCGGTAAGTTGCCGATGGTCGGTATCTTACAGATAACTGTTTTACCGACTAAGATGTCTCCGAACTCTTATAGCTTAACTACTTACGTTACAAATTTTGCATTTGCATTCTTCATTTTAAAGCTTACATTTTCAATGCCCCTTAGGTCGACTTTTTCATTGCCAAGTTTAAGAGAATATCCCTAAACGGCAATGTGACTTATGTATCTTTTTAGTTTGTACGGTAGTGTAGTTAGAATGTAAGAAATTAAATAATAATTGATTTTACCAGACGATTCTGAATTTGTTCAAAATAAAAAAAAAAAATACAGATTCACATAATATATAAGTGTGAGGGAAGAATTTTTATCTGAATTTGAAGACAGAAATGTTTGAATTTTAACAATTTTGGCGAGCTTAAGGGGGGGGGGGGATTTTATTTACAATCTTTTTTCTGAATTGAAAGAGAGAATTTTTTTATTATTTACTGTTTAATTATAATTATCTTTTATTGAGTTAGGAAGAAGGAGTTTAAGGGTACAATTTTTTGTTTGAAATTTGTATTCTTATTGGAGTTTTTATTTTCATTTTTTTCCGAATCGGGAGAGGATAATTTTTTATTCTGAACAATATTATAGAGATTTTTTTTTTATCGAGATGGAAGGGAAAATATTTTGATTTTTAAGTTTGTAAAATCTGGGAGAGGCCCTTGTTTGTTTTAATTATTTTTATTAAATTGGAAAGGAAGAATTTTTTCATTACTATATTGGAAAAGGCCATTTTTTCTTTCTTAAATTTTAATTGATTTTAGTGAAGAATTGTTTATTTTCAATTCTTTTCGGAATTGGAGTTGGAAAATTTTTACTTTCAACATTTTTATTGCATTGCAAAGGAAGAAATGTTTGTTTACAATTTTTCATAAATTGGAAAAGGCCCTTTTTTGTTTTCATTATTTTTATGGAGTTCGAAGGGATGGAATTTGGGTTTTTTTATTTTTGAATTTGAAGAGGCCATTTTTTTACAATTTAACATTTTTATTGAGTTTAGGGGAACAATTATTTTATAACTAATAATTATTTATAACTTTTATAGAATTAGAATGGGGACCTTTTGATTTGTAATCATTTTTTCTCACTTGGTCGAGGGTAAGCTTTAGTTTAAACATTTTTATCGAAATGGAAAGGAAGGAATTTTTGATTACATTTTTTTATAAATTGGAAGATTCCTTTTTTTTACAAAATTTTTTCATTTTTAAGTTTGCTATAACCGGGAGAGACTCTTATTTGTTTTCATTATTTTTATTAACTCGAAAAGGATGAATTTTTTCTCAATTGGAAGAGATATTTTCTTTTCCTTTTAAGATTTTTAAAGAATTGTAAGGGGGGAACTTTTAATTTTTTTTCTAAATTTAAATAGGGTAATTTCTTATTTTGAACATTTTAAACCAGACGGAAAGGAAGAAATTTTGGTATTAAATTTTTTATAAACTGGAAGAGGCCCTCATTTGCTTTTATTATTTTTATCGCCTTAAAAAGGAAGATTTTTTTCTGAATTGGAACAAGCGATTTTTTAAGAATATTTTTATTGAGTTTGGGAGAAGAATCGTTCATACAAATAAACCATTTTTTTCTGAATTATAAAGTTGGCAATTTTTTACTCTTAACATTTTTACTTTGTTGGAAGATGAGAAATTTGCACATTAAATCTTTTTTCTGCATAGGAAAAGGATAAAATGTTCGAATTTAAACAACTTTATCGAGATGCAATTGAGGAAATTTTGAGTTTCAAGTTTTTATAAAATTGACTCTAAGATTTCATTTTTTGAATTTGTAAGGGCTCTTTTTTCATTTTATTTAATTTTTGCTATTCAATTTTTTGTTGGCTTGATTATTTTGGTTTATTTGTTAGGAATCAAATTTTGTTTCTTCTTTTAATTAGAAGAGGCCATTTTTGTACTATTTAATATTTTATTCAATTTAAGGAAAGAATTTATTATGCGTTTTTTTCTGATTGGGGTAGGAAACATTTTTTAGTTTTAAACATTTTATTTTGTTGGAAGGGGGACAGTTTAATTTTTAATATTTTTTTCTCAATTTGAAAAAATGTTTTATTTTGAAAATTTTTATCGAGATGGAAAGAAGGAAATTCTTTTTTTTTCATTAGAAGAGACCAATTTTATCTTTTGATATTTTTATTGAGTCTAGTGGAGGAAATATTGTCTTTCAATTTTTTCTGAATATTCCGTGGGGTCCCCATTTTTTACGATAACTTTTATCTAGATGGAAAGAATACATTTTTTTAATTATAAGAAGCCATTTGTGCACTGTTTAACATTTTTATTGAGTTTAGGCTCAGATTTGTTTATTTTAATTTTTTTTTCTGAATCGGATGAGGGAGATTTTGATTTTCAATCATTTTAGTGAATTGTAAGAGAGTAAATTTAGGGTTTCCACTTTCTCTGAATTAACAGAGGACAATTTTTACTTTTTATATTTTTATTAATTGAAAAACAGTGCATTTTTTCTAAAATGGAAGAGGCCCTTTTTTATTATTTTCATCGAATCGGAAAGAAGGACCTTGTTTTAGATTAAAGAGGCCAATTTTATCTTCTGATATTTGTGTTTTGTTTAGTGGAGATAATTTTGGGTTTCAAGTTTTTCTGATTTGGAAGAGGTCCTTTCTTGTTTCTGTTTATTTTTATTGAGTAGCCAAGAATTATTATTTTTTAATTAGAAAATGCCATTTTTCTACTATTTAACATTTTTATGGTGGGAGAATTTTTCATAAATTAATTATAAATTTTTTTCTGAATTGGATAGAGAAACTTTTTGCTTTAAAAAAATGTTATTGTGTCGGAAGGGAGCAGTTTTATTTCAAATCTTTTTTGCTGAATTGGAATAAAGTAATTTTTATTTTGAACATTTTTATCGAGATGGAAAAGAGAAAATTTTGGTTTTTAAGTTTTTCTAAACTGAAAGAGGCCCTTTTCTTGTTTTCATTATTTTTACTGACTTGGAAGAGATGAAATTTCAGTTTTTTTTTTCTGAATTTTATCAAAGTCGAATACAAATTTTAGAGGCAAATTGTAAAAAAGAATTTATTATACAAATATGAAAAATACTTATCTTAACATCAAATGTTTTTAGTTATAATATTTTAGGAGATGACTATTAGTAAATTTGATGGTGAATTTATTTACAAAATGTTAGCCTTCTTATTGTTTATTGAATTTTCAAGGATTTCTACATTTTAAAAATAAAATTGAAAAAAAAAACGGATTTTTTTGCACCACCCTTTTAGACATACATTTTTACAGGTAGAAAAATGAGTAAAATACCGTTTTTCGTTCTTCGCAAAAATTAATTGCAGCAGATTTATAATCATCTCTATGTAAATAGTAACAAGAAGCTGGCGAACTTAATTCTGGAACTTTTTCCAGTAAACTAGAATTTGTGTGTCTCCAAACATGGAAATGAGGCGATAATAATTTGTCGTTTCTCTTTAATAGTAGTTCCATTGTCTGACCAAATACCGTAAAACGTAATGGAACCTGAAATTAAATAAGAGTTTAATATTAAAAAAAAATTATTATTGTTTTAATTCACGATTAGGTTAAAATTGCTTTAATCCAAAGGTGCGAACACCAATAATGTATTCTGAATCCTTCTTAAAATCTTTCCTAAGGCAGCAATTGCAATACAAAAACATTTTGAATTAAAAAAGTAATTTAAAAAAAAATGCCGGCAGCAGGGATCGAACCCGGACCTTCCGGTTAGAAACTCCGAGCGTTACGGCCTGAAATAACCGAGAGTAGAAAATTTTTCGCATCGCGGTCCATGTAATGTGTGTGGATTTTTTAAAGACGTTTTTTTCATTAAAATTAACAATAATTGTACTACAAAAAATGTACCTCATGTTTAGTGTTTGAATTTTGAACGGGCAGAAGAACAATTTCAACATCATCCTCATCTTCTAAGCCACTTGTTGAACAAATTAAAATTATTATAATGATATTAAATATAACACTCATGTTTATTATACGTTTCAAGTTCAAATACTGTTGCGAAATCACTGAGAAGTCTTTTTATAACATTTCAAAATGTGAAATTACCATGGCTACTGAAATGGATACAAATTACATGCTGGTGCCTCTATTATTAAGCCATTGACCCCTTTTACTCTACACACATTGTAAAGCTGTTTGAAAGTCGTGTTTTGTATTACATTGTATGTATTTTAAGTGATTAAATTGAATTATTTCTTAGCGTCAAAAATTCCTCTTTAATAAAAAATTTTTTTAAAATTAAAAAAAAACTAAAGTCCTAAATAAAAAAGTAGACAAAGTATGTATTAAGTAACATTTACCAAAAATATAATTTTTCTTAAAAAAAGTCAATGAAGTACTTCGAATCCCCCTCCTATACTCTGTCTTAAAGCCAAAAAAGCATACAAAATATTGTGGAGTCCTTTCCAATAATTTTCTCAATGAGTGCATGTCACTTGTCACACTCATTCGATTTCTACTTTACCGACATTTTTTGTGGATCATGCTAATTCCAGATGAGATGATATATCAAACTGAAAATTTGGTAAAATAAAAAAAAAGTGACTAAGGAACGTTTTTGTACTGAAAATGTTTACAATCACAAACAAAAAAAGAATTTTTGGAAATTTTTTTTAGTGGTAGAAATTTATTAATGGTACATAAATGTTCCTTTTCGATATTATCCAGAACTTTCAGTTTGAGATATTATCTTGTGTAGAATTGGCATAATATAAAAAAATGTTGGTAAAGTAGGAATCGGATAATTTTCACATGCCTTTAAGGCCATGTCATGCTAACATTGCTAACCTTAAAATAAATTGCATCGCCAATTTTTTCGCATCCTCCTGTCCACACGAAATGAGACATCGAGTTGAAAATTTGGGCAATTATATAAAAGGCACTAAGCAAGGTCTTTCAACTGCTAAATGTTCATAAAAAAAAATGTTAAAGAAATTGTTTATGTAATTATAAACATTTAGCAGGTCATTAATTAACATTTATAATTTTTAAAATTTAGCAATGAATAAACGTTCCTAAGTGCCTTGTATTTAATTTCCCAAATGGGAAGTTCGATATTTCAATTCGTGTAGAATTTAATACGTATTAAAAAAATGTCGGTATGGTAGGAATATTTTTTAAGCATTCTTCTGCTGAGAAGAAATAAGATATCGAATTGAAAATTTGGACAATGATATAAAATGCAATAAAAAACGTTTATCAACTGGAACGTTTAAGTAATAATAAATATTCAGACACAAAAAAAGTTTGCCGGTAAGGTAGAAATTGGATAGTGTGACATGCCTTTAAATGAGACTTCTACGATTCCTACCATACCTACATTTTTAGAGACTATGAAACGTTTATTAGTTTATTACTAATAAAAAATGGGAATTTTGTTAAATTCTAACCATTTAGCAGTTGATAAACCTTTCTTAGTGCCTTTTTTATTTAATTGTTCAAAATTAAAAATTCAGATATCGAGTTTCCCATTTGGAAAATTAAATAAAAAACACTGATAAATGTATGCAGGCTCCTTAATTTCTAGAATTACAAACATTTTTTCAATTTTTGTAAAAATAATTCTTAGAATTTTTCGTTAATTCCAAACATTTAGCAATAAATAGACGTTTCTTAGTGCCTTTTATTTAGTTTCGCAAATGGGAAGTTCGATATCTCCTTTCGTGTAGAAGTGATTGCGTATTAAAAAAATGTCGGTATGGTAGGAAAAAAGTTATAAAAAAATTATCAATTTTTTTGTAGTTGTCAAAATTTATTAGTAAATAAACGTCTCTTAGTCACTCTTTTTTTATCTCCTCCAATTTTCTGCCCGATATATTGTTTCGTGTCGAATTGGTATGATGTGATCCAAAAAAAATTTTCGGTAAGGTAGGAATCGGATAATGTTACATGCCTTAAAGGGTATATAAGACTTATCCGATTCCTACCATATCTACATCTTTAGGTCATAACTAATAACTAGTACATTTTTAAAGCTACACACGAATTTCGGATTTTTTTTGTAATTCAAAAAATTTTATTAGTACATTTCCTTTTTCTTAGTCCCTTTTCTCTAATTTGCCAAACTTTCAGCCTAAGGTTACCTTTCGTGGTAAATTCCCATGGTCCACAACAAATGTCGGTAAGGTAGGAATCCTAAGTTTTTAAAGTTGCATTAAAAAAAATCGATATGTCTATGTGCCAGTAAATGATAATTGATATGAAAAAAATTAAATTATGAACGAAATTTTAAAATGATTATATATTTTTTGAATTCAAAAGTGATGTTCTCGCCTTTAAAACGACAACAGAGTCAGAAAGGTTGCATAGAAAAAGGGGCTGATATAAAATGAATGTAGAAAGTAAAATTAATATAAATCCTGTAAATTTTGTTATGTGTGTTATCAGTTATTAGTAATAAAACAAAATATTTTTATAAATTTGTATTAACACATTTTTGTTTTATGTAATATTTTGTACACCAATTATTATTTATTTTAAAAATTAAAATTGAAGGATGACACAATTTTTTCAAAAAATAAAGATTCCAAAGACTGAAAAATACTGAAAATATAATTAATAAATTGTAAAAATGTTCTAAATTTAAATGTAATAAAAAATAAAACTGTTGTAAATTTTTATTAACGAAATTGAAATATTCCGAAGTTAAATTTAACGAAACTGGAAAAATTCTGTTCTGTAAGACTGTCATAATTTTTTAATTTCTGAGATGCTATAATTATCTAAAAATTAAAAGCTGAAATTTCAAATTCATGAAAAATGTCAAATTCAAATTATCTAAAATTTGAAAGAGCTTTTCCAAATTCCAATTTTGCAGTATGAAAGTACAAAAAAAAAGATTATTGCAAAAGATGCAAACTATTAAATATTTACATTTCTCGGGAATTTGGAATCATACAGAATTTGGAATTTCAGATTCCACTAATTTTAAGAATTGAATAATATCATTTCTGACTTTTTTATTTCGTTAAATTTTATTATTGTAATATTTACATGCCTTTTAATAAAAATTTTCGTTAATTTGATTTTTTCTTGAAAGTTGTCATTTTTTTTAATTTTCTATTTTTTAATATATGTATTTTTTGGTGATAACGGAAAAACTCTAGAAAAATAATATTCTTGATACTGTGAAACTTCAAAAAATGGAAATATTTTAAATGGAAAATTGCTCGAATATAAAAGTCCTAAATTGGAAAATTTCCGAAGAGTGTTTATAATATTACCGAATGTAAAAAATAAAAAAATTGCTTCTTCATCAATATTATTTATTTATTAAAAATACAATAATTAAATATTTAGACCAAAGAATTATTTTTTTTATTGTTGAAGTAAAATATATTAAAATTAAAATTATTTCTTGAAAAAAAGATCCTACTCCATCTTCACTCCATTGGGAATCGAACCACAAAACTTCTGAACTTTAAGGTACAATCTCTCATGATATAGCAGATACATTAAAATTTTTTTAAATAAGTACAATATATTTCTACACAATTTTTTTAAAAATGTGCATTGCATTTAAAAAAAAACACAAAACATGTTTTTAAAAATTAAATTGTGGGTCCGGATGCAATAAGGGCACATAAAATTTTTTCGTGCGAAAACCAAGTCCCCTGGAGGCTTTAGAAAAAATTTACGAATTTTAATTTTCAAAAGATATATATGGATGTAAAATTTGATTGCGCATCTTTTTTTCTTAAGACAAAAA
>NC_046665.1:116805122-116809890 GCF_010883055.1 Belonocnema kinseyi | reverse complement strand
TGTATATATAAATTTATATTTCGAGTCTGTTTGAAAAACGTTCCAAAGTATGTGAAAAATGTAAGGAGAATTTTGTTCCAAGCGCAAGTATAAATAATAAAGAAAGCGATACAAAAATTTAATTCTACATTGAAAGAAAAAATAATGACTCACATTTTTACGCTTTTTTTGAAAATGTGCATAGAATTTGAAAAAAATACAAAAAGCGTTAGCAAAAATTGAATTTTAAATATATATATATATTTATTTATTTAAAATTTTTAATTACATTTTTGCGAAAGCTTTTTGTATTTTTTTATTCAAAAATATTATGCACATTTCATATAAAAAGCGTAAAAATGTAAGCAATAATTTTGTCTTTGAAAGAAGAATTAAATTTTATATCACCTACCAAATTTGTAAAAACGTGCGCTTAAAAGAAAAAAATTATCCCTAAATTTTCTCTGTACCTTACAAAGCTTTTCAAATGAAAACTCGATATATATAATTCAATTTTTGCTAACGCTTTTTGTATTTTTTAGAATTAAATTTTTGTATCGCCTTCCCTATTTTTGAAAACGTGCGCTTGTAACAAAATTCTCGTTAAATTTTCTACGTACCCTGTAACGTTTTTCAAACAGACTCGAAATGTAAATTTTTATATATATTAATTTATAAGTTTATTTTTTCGAACGCTTTTTGTATTTTTTAAAACACTGTGAACATTAAAAAAACACGCGTCACCTAGAAATATTTTATTTAAAATTATTGCTATTTTAAATTCAAGAAATAAGCTTCGAAATTTTAAATGTTGAAAATAATTTTTGAAACTAATGTCTTATTGTTGTATTTGTAATAAATAATACATATTTATAAAAAAATTCTAATTGTTAAAATTCGGAAATTTTCCAATTCGGATATTTTATAAATTGGCAATTTTCTGTCGCGAATTTTATTATTTGGGAATTTTCCAATTCGGTAATATTATAAACTGTCGGGAATGTTAATATTCGGGAATTTTTCGATTTGGTAATATTATAATCTGTCAAGAATTGTATTATTTGAGAATTTTGCAATTCAGGAATTTTATAATTCTGAAATTTTACTATTCGAAAATTTTATTATTCGGGAATTATCCAATCCGGTATTTTTATTTTTCGAAAATTTTATTATTCATGAATTTTATTTTTCGGCAATTTTCCAATTCGGTATTTTTATTTTTCGGTAATTTTATTATTCGTGTATTTTATTATTTGGGAATTTTCCAAATCGGTATTTTTATTTTTCGGCAATTTTATTATTCGCGAATTTGATTAATTGAGAATTTTCTAATTCGGGAATTTTACAATGTCGGGAATTTTATTTTTCGGGATTTTTCAGGCGTCCCGATATATCACGACAAATAAAATTTCCGACGCTGGAAAATTCCCGAAAAAGAAAATATTTGACATAGAAAATTCCAGTATTTTAACAATTAAAAAATGTATTGTTCATTATATATTATTTATATATTAAAAATACAATAATAAAATATTTTTGTTAAAGAACAATGGGTTTTAATGTTCATTTTTTAAAATTATTGTTTAAATTTAAAAGGAGAATAATTGAAAAAAATTTATTTTTGGACGGAAAATTTTGTTTCAAATAGGAAATATTATTTCTAAAAAATATAAAAAACTTTATCGAAAATCAAACTTTTAATTTTTTTTAATTGAAAATAATTTCAAAATAAATCAGTGCTGAATTAATTTCTGACATTAATTCCTGCATTCATTTCTAATTTTTAAAATTATTGTTGGAAACTTTAAACATAACTAAAAAATTTGCGATTGACAAACATATTTTATTATTGTATTTTTGATAAATAAATAATATTGATTGAAAATAGATTTTTCGGTACGACTGAAAAATCACGAATAATAAACACCTCAAATAATAAGTTTCCAGAATTGGAAAAGTTCCGAATAATAAAATTCCCAAGTTGAATAATTATTTAAAATTAAAAAAATAATTCTATAAAAATGGTATAAAAAATGTAAAAATGCGTATGCTTGAAAAAAAAGAAAAATTTCTTCCTAAATTTTCTCCGAAACTGATAACATTTTCCCAAAAAAATTTCCAGGATTCAATTCAACAATGATTTATCTCGCAGTTTATTTTATTTTTTTTAATAAATAATTTAATTTTTGAGAATGTTTTTTGTGAATTCAAAAAAATACTATGACCATTTGCAACCAAAATTTTTAATCCAGGAACTTTAAAAGTCTTGTTAATACTTTAAACTTAAAGAAACTTTTTTTGTTTAATAAGATTTTTGGATCATTTTGTTTTTAATGAATAAGTCATATTTATTAAGAAAATAAAAATCTTAAGAATACTTCAAAAAAATTTCGGCAAAATGTAGATTTTTGAAGATTTTGAAAACAAAGAGGCTTTTGGAACATTTTGAAAGGTTTCAAGTGAAAAAAATTATTTTCTGAAAATCCTTTGGAAAATTTTAAATGATTTTTTATTTTGCAAAATGGATTTTTAGAGAAAATTGAAAAACATTCCAAATTATTTGCTAGAAGTTTAAAAAAGAATGTAGAAAATTTTTAAGCCAAAAATCTGTTTTACAGGATTACAAAATTTAATACAAAAATCGACTTAGTTCAAGAAGTATTTAGACGCTTAGAAGAGACACAAAATTAATTTTAATCTTAAAAAGAATTCCACAACTTGTAAAAAATATTTAGATATTTCAGGATTTCGAGCAAAAATTCAGAAGCATCTTAATAAATTTGAAAGATTTCATGATTTTTTATTTAGGAAAATTAATTTTTAAATAAGACTTAAAAAAGATTTTAATTAAATATTTGAGAATTTGAAAGAATTAAACAAAATGAAGATTTTTGAAGATGTTAAATAAAGAAGCTTTTTAAGAATTTCGAAAGGATTCAAGAGATTAAAAAAATGTTATTAAATATAATGAGAATTAAAATAATTTCTTGAAAGTTTTTTTATTAATTTGAATTGTTTTTTTTTTTTTAATTTTAAATTAAAGTCACTTTTGATTGGAATATATATTTATGTATTACATCTTTCGTTGAGAATACATCATTTTGGTGTAAAAATTTAACTACTTTGTTAAAAATGAACTTTTCTGTTAAAATTTTAATTTTATATATCCGAAATTTTCAAAAATCTTTTTGAACGTTGTCAAAAATCTTGGAAAAATCATAGTTACGTAACCTTAAAACGAAAGAAAATTAAATTAAAATAGTTTTAAGAAATTTTTATTTTTGTTTAAAAATTATTGTTTCTCACAAAACAAAAAATGCGCACGCGAATGATGATTACAGTTTATACTTAAAAAACCGATAAATATTTCAACTTTTAATAAGAAATTTGAGATTTAAGAAAATCACTCGTATCGAGTCAGATAATATAAATAGTTATCAAGAATTTTAAAATTTTTTAAATTAAGGGGCTTTAAAAATAATTATAAATTTTAATAATATTATTTTTAAAGAAACAATTTTTTTTAATTACCAAATGGATTTTTTGAAGACTGCTGTATTTCTTCGTCAGAATCTGTATCTTCTTTTTCTTTATTCTCTGTACCTAACAATTTTTGAAGATCCTGAATATCTTGAAAACTAAAACCTTCCATTTTCAAAATATATTTTTTTAACTTTTTTTTCAACCTTTACTCTAGAACTTAGATTAGACGTATAATTGACGTATAATCCACAAACATGTCCAAACAAACCGCCGTTACCATGAAAACAATGCAGATAGCGCCAGCATTCAGGAATCGATTTCTCCTATATTTGCTCAAAAATATTAGACATTTAGAATTTTACAAACTCCCACTTAAAGTGTTTTCAAAAATTCTTTTTTTTTAATTAAACCAGAAAAGTTATAATTCGGAACATCAGAATAATTCCGAAAAATACATCTCCCGGCAATGTAAAATTCTTGACCAAGAAAAATATTTTAACAATTGACAAAATTGTTTTTTAATCAATCATATTTATTTGTCAAAAAAACAATAATGAAATATATGTTTAAAAATTTGTTTGTACGTTCAATTTTTTAAAATCATTGTTTTAATTTAAAATAACAATAAGTTAACAAAATATTTAACAATGCTAAAGAACAGTATAAGAAGAAGAATTTTATTACAGAAGAAATAATTTAGAAAGAATGTTATGCATGCCCTTAAACAAAAAACGTGCATTGAAAATTTTTTAACAATTACTGTTATTTTAAATTCAAATTACATTTTTTTTAACACATTGAACATTAGGGACGACAGAAAAATCCCCAGAAATAAAATTCCGGACACTGTAAAATTACCGAACTAAAAAATTTCTGAATAATAAGATTCACGAAAAATAAAATTCCTGAATTTGAAAATTTACGAATAGAAAAATTCCTGCATAATAAAAACTCTAAAATAAAATAAATTAATAAATAAAAAATATATATCTTAAGTTTTTAAAATGATTGTTTAAATTTAAAATAACAATAATTTTTAAAAAATTGTATTAAAAAAAAAAGATTTTCAAATACGTGCGCCTCGAGCGAAAAAATAAATTAATCCAAACATTTTTTCCAAGCCTGATTACATTTCCCATACAAACTTTCCAGGATTCGATTCAGTACTGATTTATCTTAACTTTTATTTTTATTTATTTTTTTTAAATCAATAATTGTGGGTCCGGATGCAATAAGGGCACATAAAATTTTTTCGTGCGAAAACGAAGTCCCCTGGAGGCTTTAGAAAAAATTTTCGAATTTTAAT
>NC_046665.1:116782813-116805022 GCF_010883055.1 Belonocnema kinseyi | reverse complement strand
TTCAAAAAATAAGCTTCGAAATTTTAAATGTTAAAAATAATTTTTGAAACTAATATCTTATTGTTGTATTTGTAATCAATAAAATATATTTATAAAAAATTCGAATTGTTAAAATTCGGGTATTTTACAATTCGGATATTTTATAAATCGGCAATTTTCTGTTGGAAATTTTATTATTCGGGAATTTTCCAATTTAGTAATATTATAAACTGTCAGGAACTTTAATATTCGGGAATTTTCCAATTCGGTAATATTATAAACTGTCGTAAATTTTATTATTCGGGAATATTCCAATTCGGGAATTTTATAATTCTGAAATTTGATTATTCGGGAATTTTATTATTCGGGAATTTTTCAATTCGGTATTTTTATTTTTCGAAAATTTTATTATTCGTGAATTTTATTTTTCGGCAATTTTCCAATTCGGTATTTTTATTTCTCGGTAATTTTATTATTCGTTTATTTTATTATTTGGGAATTTTCCAAATCGGTATTTTTATTTTTCGGCAATTTTATTATTCGCGAATTTGATTATTCGGGAATTTTGTAATTCGGGAATTTTACTGTGTCGGGAATTTTATTTTTCGGGATTTTTCAGTCGTCCCGATTTATCAGCCGACCCTAAAAAATCTGGTTAGCTCCCTTTTATTTCATTTTGAAGAAATTTGTATAAAATATCAATTTAAGCTAAAAATCAGTGTCTTTTTAAAATAATTTTCTGTTGACATTCGGTTCATTATCCGTTTAAAGGGCCTGGTGATATCAAAGCATCCGGGGATATCAAAGCTTCTAATTCACAAGAGAAACATGCGGGTCCTCATGGTATTTTAAAAGGAGAGAAAAATGAAATTTGGCATCCTGCAGAAGTAAAAACTATTGAATTTTCCGATGATCAAGACCCACGAGAAACACCCGAATATGAAATGAAATTTAAACAATCTGTTGGAACGGAAGATGTATTTTTTGGTGTAAGTATAATTAATGTTAATAATTTTTGAATTAATTTATCCAATTATGCCGCATTCTTTTTTTTGTCATTTCATAATAAACAAATAATTCGAATTCTCAACGAATAATGTAATAGTTGATATTTTCACCCACTTAGATTTTTAAAAAATTGGAAACAGTTGAATTGATCCAAATAAGTAATATTGGAACAAAATAGTTGAATCCTGGGTCAAAAAAAATTAATTTTTTTACCAGCAATTATAATATAATAAAAAAAGAGAAATTAGTAAAAAAGGCAATTTTTTCAAAAATGGACTCAAAAGACCCCTAAATATATATTTTTCGATTTTTTTTTTAATTCTCGAGATATTTGGATACGAAAAAAACAATTTGTAGACTTAAAATTTAAAAAAAGGAAAATTAATATAATAATTATATTTTTATACTTTATATCAACAATTTGTACCTTGATAGGATATCCTGTAAAAGTCTTATGAAATTTTAGGACAAAAATGGGATATCCCTAGAATATTTAGAGGATGTTTCTAGGATACCGAAAATTTCACCTTGATAAGATATTCTATTAACATCCATAAGATGTCCCTAAGACATTTTGGGACCATCAATCGATGTCCCTTGGCTATTCATAGGATTTTTTGGGGATATTTACATTTCCAACTTGATAGAATATCCTCTAAATATCCTAGGAAATTTTAGGTCAATAAAGGGATATCTCTGGGATATCCATAAGATGTTTTAGTAATATAGAAATTTCAACCTAGGATATTTTAGGAGAAAAATGTGGAATCCCTGGAATATCCATCAAATATTTTTAAGATATTTAAGGGATTTAGACATTTCTACCTTGATAGGATAATCACAAATATTTTTAGGATGTCCCCAGGATATTTAGGGACAGCATTTTGTTATTCCTGGGATATACACAGGATTTGTTTAGATGTTCCAGGGAAATAGAAACCACCTTGATAAAATATCCTATAAATATCTGTAGGATGCCTCTAAGACATTCTAGGACCAAAAGTGGACATTGCTGAGATATCCACAGGATGTTTTAGGAGTAAAATCAAGAATCCCTGGAATATCCATAGAATATTTTCAAGATATTTCAGGGATTTAGACATTTCTACATTGATAGGATAATCAAAAATATTTCTAGGATGTCCCCAAGATGTTTAAGGACAAAAATTTGTTATTCCTGGGATATTCACAGGATTTGTTTAGATGTTTCAGGGATATAGAAACCACCTTGATAATATATCCTATAAATATCTGTAGAATGTCCCTAAGACATTCTAGGACCAAAGTTGGTCATTCCTGGTATATCCACAGGATGTTTTTGGGATGTTACAGGGATATAGAATTTTCCATTTTGATAGGTTATTCTATGAATGTCTAAGATGCCCCTAGGATATTTTAGGAGTAAAATGAAGAATCCCTGGAATATTCATAGAATATTTTTAAGATATTTAAGGGATTTAGATATTTCTACCTTGATAGGATAATCACAAATATTTCTAGGATGTCCCCAGGATATTTAGGGACAGCATTTTGTTATTCCTGTGATATTCACAGGATTTGTTTAGATGTTCCAGGGATATCGAAAACACCTTGATAAAATATCCTACAAATATCTGTAGGATGTCTCTAAGACATTCTA
Source organism: Belonocnema kinseyi (assembly GCF_010883055.1). Taxonomy (NCBI): domain Eukaryota; kingdom Metazoa; phylum Arthropoda; class Insecta; order Hymenoptera; family Cynipidae; genus Belonocnema; species Belonocnema kinseyi. The sequence continues at coordinate 116,802,396 of NC_046665.1, read as the reverse complement.
GGACCAAAGGTGGACATTCCTGAGATATCCACAGGATGTCTTAGGAGTAAAATCAAGAATCCCTGGAATATCCATAGAATATTTTCAAGATATTTAAGGGATTTAGAAATTTCTACATTAATAGGATAATCACAAATATTTCTAGGATGTCCCCAGGATGTTTAAGGACAAAAATTTGTTATTCCTGGGATATTCACAGGATTAGTTTAGATGTTCCAGGGATATAGAAACCATCTTGACAATATATCCTATAAATATCTGTAGGATGTCTCTAAGACATTCCAGGACCAAAGGTGGACATTCCTGAGATATCCACAGGATGTTTTAGGAGTAAAATCAAGAATCCCTGGAATATCCATAGAATATTTTCAAGATATTTAAGGGATTTAGAAATTTCTACATTGATAGGATAATCACAAATATTTCTAGGATGTCACCAGGATGTTTAAGGACAAAAGTTTGTTATTCCTGGGATATTCAAAGGATTTGTTTAGATGTTCCAGGGATATAGAAGCCACCTCGATAATATATCCTATAAATATCTATAGAATGTCCCTAAGACATTCTAGGACCAAAGTTGGACATTCCTGGGATATCTACAGAATGTTTTTGGGATGTAACAGGGAAACAGAATTTTCCATTTTGATAGGATATTCTATGAATGTCCCTAAGATGTCCCTAGGATATTTTAAGAGTAAAATCAGGAATCCCTGGAATATCTATTGAATATTTTAAAGATATTTAAGGGATTTATAAAATTCTACCTTGATGGAATAATCACAAATATTTCTAGGATGTCCCCAGGATATTTAAGGACAACATTTAGTTATTCCTGGGATATTCATAGGATTTGTTCGAGAGGTATAGATATGTTCGAGGGGTATAGAAACCACCTTGATGAACATCCTCTAAATATCTGTAGGATGTCGCTAGGATATTCCAAGACAAAAGTGGGATATCCCTAGAATATCTACAGGATGTTTTTGGGATGTTACAGGGATGTCAAAATTATGACCTTAATAAGAAATTCTCTAAATATCCATAGGATGTTCCTAGAGCACTTTAGAATGAAAAATAAATATAACTGGGAGATCTATACGGTACTTTGGAGATGTTTGAATGATACTGAAATTTCCACATTTATAGAATATCCTCTAACTATCCGAGGACATTTGGGGACAATAATAGGATATCCATGGGATGTCCATTGGATGTTTTTAAGATGTTCTAGGGTAATAGCAATTTTTACATTGATAGGATATTCTCTAAATGTCCCTAATATGTCTCTAGGATATTTTATGATATAAATGGATCACCCCTGGAATATCCATAGAATATTTTTGAGATGTTTAGGGAATTCAGAAATTTCCACCTTGATAGGATAATCACAAATAATTCTAGGATGTCCCTAGGACATTTTTGGACAAAATTTAGTTATTCCTGGAATATTCATAGGATTTGCTTGGATTTTCCAGAGACATAGAAACCACATTGATATAATATCCTCTAAATATATGTAGGATGTCCCTAGGACATATAAGGAAAAAAGTGGGTCATCCCTGGGATATCGACAGATGTTTTTGGATGTAACAGGGATGTCGAAATTATGACCTTGATAAGAAATTCTCTAAATATCCGTAGAATGTCCCTAGGATACTTTAGAACCAAAAATAAATATAACTGAGATATCTATACGGCTCATTGTGGATGTTTTAACCATATTGAAATTTTCACCTTTATATAATATCCTCTTAATATCCTAGAAATTTTAGGACTATGATAGAATATTCCTTAGATATCTAAGATGTTTTTTAGATGTTCCAGGGATATAGAAAATTCCACCTGGATAGGATAATCTCAAATGTTCCTAGGATGCCCTGAAAACATTTTAGGACAAAATTTTGTTATTCCTGGGACATTAATAGAATTTTTGGATGTTCCAGGGATATATAAATCACCTTGATAGAATATCCTTTTAATATTTTCAGAATGTTTTTTGGACATTTCAGGACAAAAAATATATACGACTGGGTCATCTATATGATGATTGGTGGCTGTTTGATAGGATATCCTCTAAGTATCTCTAGGTTGAGGCTGGGATATTTTAGGACCAAATTTGGATAGCCCTGGGATATCCATAAAATTATTTTAGCATGTTTTAGCGATATCAAAATTTTTATCTTGATAAAGTATTCATTAAATATCCCTAGGATGTCAATTTACGAAAAAATTGAGTATCCTTAAGATATCCACAGGATGTATTATAAGATATTCTATAAATACCTTTTAGGGATATTGCAGGAATATTGAAACTCCTACCTTTCTAAGATATTTTCTAAATATCCTAGGACATTTCAAGACAATAATAGGATATTCCTGAGATATCTACAGGTTGTTTTTGGGATGTTCAAGGGATAAAGAAATGCTCACTTCTAAAGAATAATTACTAATACCCCCAGGGTGTCCTTAGGACATTTTATCACAAAATTTGGATATCTTTGAAATAACCATAGGATGTTTTTAGAATGTGCTAAGGATATCCAAATTTTCACCTTAATAAGATATTCTCCAAATGTCCCTAGGATCTCCCAATTACATTTTAGGACAAAAAATATATGCAACTGTGGTATCCATAGAATGTTTTCTTTGTGTTTGAAGAATATAGAAATCTCCTACCTTGACACGATACTCTCTAAGTATCTTTAGGATGACGTTAGGACATTTTAGAACAAAATTTGGATATTCCTTAGATAAAAATATTAATCACTGGAATATCCATAGGATGTTTTGGGGATGTTACCGGGATATCGAAATTATAAGCTTGACTAGGCATTTTCTAAATATCCCAGGGATGTCAATAGAACATGTTGCAAGAATATTTGATTATCTCTTGGATATCCAAAGGATGTTTTTGGGATGTTCTCAGGATATCGAAATTTCTACGCTGATATAATATCCTCTAAATAAATGTAGGATGTCTTAGGGCATTTTAGAACAAAAATGGGATATCTTCAGGATATTCCTGGGATATCTATATAATGTTTTTCGGATGTCTTAAGGATATCGAAATTTTCATTTTAGCAGGATAGCTTCTAAATATCCCTAGGATATTTCAAGACAAAGATCATATATCCCTAGGATATTTCTGAGATATAAGTAGGATGTTTTTACAATGTTCCAGGGATATGGAAATTTCCACATTGGCAAAATATCCTCTAAATATCTTTAGGTCCGAGGATGTCACTAAGAGATTTTAGGATAAAATATGGATATCTCTAAAATATCCATATGCTATTTGGAAGATGTTTAAATGATATTTAAATTTACACCTTAATATGATAGCCTATAAATATCCCTCGGACATTTGATGAAACAATTAAATATCCCTAGGTTATTCCTGGGATATCCGTAGGATGTTTTTGGAATGTTCCAGGTACATGGAAATTTCCAATTTTTTACAATATCCTCTAAATAAATTTAGGCCCTAAAATATCCCTGGGTTATCTATATGATGTTTTGCAGATGTTTAAAGAAAACAGAATTTGCGACCTTGATCGGATATTCATTAAATACTCATAGGGTGCCCCTAGGATATTTTAGAAGAAAAATAGGATATCATTAGGTTATTCCTGGGATATCCATAGGATCTTTTGGGAATTTCCAGGGATATGGAAATTTCCACTTTAGTAGGATATTCTCTAAATATCCCTAAGATGTCTCTACGGCTATTTATAATAAAAATGGGATATCTTTAGGATATTCCTGGGATATCTATAGGATGTTCCTGGGATATCTATAGGATGTTTTTGGAATGATCCAGTGATATGGAAATCTCCACTTTAGTGGGATATCCTCTAAATATCCTAAGGTCCTAGTATGTCGCTATAAGAATTTGAGACAATATATGGATAGACCTGAGATATTCATGTGATGTTTTGAAGATATCTAAGACATCTTTAAATATTAACCCTTATAAGATATCCTATCAATATTCCTTGGATATTTCAAGACTAGTTAACTATTTTTTTTAAATTTCAAGACACACGTAGGATATTTTTGGAATCTTCCAGGGATATGGAAATTTCCACCTTAGTAGGATATTCTCTAAATATCCCTAAGATGTCTCGACGGCTATTTATATTAAAAATATGATATCTTTAGGATATTCCTGGGATATTTATAGGATGTTTTTGGAATGATCCAGTGATATGGAAATCTCCACTTTAGTGGGATATCCTCTAAATATTCTAAGTTCCTAGTATGTCGCTAGAAGACTTTAAGACAAAATATGGATATCTCTGAGATATCTACATGATGTTTTAAACATGTTAAAGGGATCTTCAATTTTCGATCTTAATATCATACCATCTAAAAATATTCCTAGGATATTTCAAGACAAAAATCAGATATCCCTAGGATATTCTTGGGATATCCGTTTGGTTTTCTTTGGAATCTTCCAGGAACATGAAAATTTTCACTTTAGTCGAATATCCTCTAAATATATGTAGATCCTAGGATATCTTTAGGAGATTTTAAGAACGTAAAATAATAGGAATACCTGCAGCATATCCATATGATATTTCAAGGATATCCATATTTCCACTTTAAAACAATATCCTCTACATATATCTAGGTTCTGCGATGATGCTAGGATATTTTAGGACAAAAATGGGATATCCCAAATATAATCCTAGGATATCCATACAATGGTTTTGAGATATTCCAGAGATATAGAAATTTCCACTTCGGCAGGATGTCCTCTAAATATTAAGATGTACTAAGGTACTAAGATGTCACTAGAAGATTTCAGGAAAAAATATGCATATCCCTGGGATATCCATATGATGTTTCGAAGATGTTCAAGGGAAACAGAAATTTCGACCTTGATCGGAATTTCATTAAATATGCCTAGGGTGTCCCTATGTCATTTTAGAACAAAAAAGAGGATAGGATATCACTGGGATCACTAGGATATCACTGGGATATCTATAGGATCTTTTGGGAATTTCTTAGGAATATGGAAATTTCTACTTTATCAGGATATTCACTAGATATCCCTAAGGTGTCCCTAGGACATTTTAGAATAAAAATGGGATATCCTTAGGATATTCCTGGGATATACATGGGATATGAAGGTTTTTAAAGAAAAATTATCTGACAACTCATATAATTAAAGAACTGCGACATAGTCGACAAATGTTACATTAATATAATTTATAACACATGAGGTATTATACATCATGTATCAATTTTATTTTTATCCATCCCAGAATAATTAGATATTTTAATAAAAACCCTGTTTCCTTTAATTATAATAGCAATAGTTTCCATATTACGAGTCTAGCCGACATTGAAATAATTCATACGGAAATCCTATGGATAGCGAAAATTTCCATACATTTATGCAAAGTTGGCACAATTACTAGGAGTATATGAATAATTGCTTACTTTCTAATTTAGCAACTAGAGAGTGTTGAAACGATAGGGATTACTTAGATACTATATATTTATTTTATTGTACTTGCTATAATTAAATTCAGCTAAGGGATACGTGCACAGATATGGGATATAATTTATACATAATTAAAGTGATTGGACTAAATTAATTCCTTATAGCGTGCCAGCTGGTATGAATTCGTTGAATTTATTATGTTTCCTCCTTCATAACTGTAGATCAAGCTGTAGATTTAGTTGATTTCCGAGGTTCCATTCTAGTCATATATTCAAAACTCACACTCTCGTAGCAACAGGATATTCTGGGATATCCTGTTTATGACCCAAAATATTTAAGGGGTTTTCCATAAAAAGCTGAAAATCTCAATAATATTGAGATATCCTGGGATTTCTTTATAGGATGTTTTTGAAATATCCAAAAATGGGACTTTGGAATTTTCTATAGAACGTGTAATTTAAAGGAATTTGTATTATCATTTAGAGATAGTTACTAGTAAGTGTATAGATAATAGTTATAAAAATAAATACTAAAGATCAAGTTAACCCTTTAAATGACAGAAAAATTCTTAACGTCAACTCAGACTAGATGGAAAATAAATTTTATCAAAATTTTAAAATTAATTTTTTTCTGAAAAAAGATCTACTCTCTTTGCTCCACTGGGAATCGAACCACAGAACTTCCAATTGTCGGTTGGGTGCTTTTCCATTAAGCTACCAGAGAGATCGAACGAAGAATCATTTTTTCAGAAAACACACTATCTCAAGCGAGGTGTTCCATTTATGACACGAGTAATTTAAAGGAATTTTTATTATCATCAGAGATAGTTACCGTCAATCAGTGTAGATATCATTCCACCACCCGTGAAAATATATATCAAAACTGTTAATAAGGTTTACTCTCTGAATAACAGAAAAATACTTAACGTCAATTCAGACTCGATAGAAAATAAATTTTATTAATATTTTAAGATTAAATTTTTTCTGAAAAAAGATATACTCTCACACCTGGCTTGAGATCTTTGATAGCTTAATGGAAAAGCAACCGATCGGCAATCGGATTTTCTGTGATCCGATTACTAGGTGAGCGAAGAGAGTAGATCTTTTTTCAGAAAAAATGAATTAAAAAATTTTCATAAAATTTATTTTCCACTTAGTCTGAATTGACGTTTATTCCTCTTCATTTATTTGAAGAGTAAATTTGATCGATAGTGTTGATTTATATTTTCACGGTTGGTTGAAAGATATCTACACTGAGTGATAGTAACTATCTCTCATGATAATGCAGATTCCTTTAAATTACTCGTATCGTAAATGGAACATTTGAATTAAGATAGCGTTTTTTATGAAACAAGATTATTTTTTCGAAGAGAGTAGATCTTTTTCCCGAAAAGATTTAATTTTAAAATATCCTATAGAAGTTCTAAACATTTTTTAGGATTTTCCAGGTATATTGAAATGTCAGAGATTTTTTGTTAAAGTCAATGTATTGAACCATTTTGTTGAAAATTCGTTTTTTGTCCTTAAAATCAATTTTTTAAAATGAAAATTAAATTCTTTTAATTCTGATTAAAAACTAATCGATTTTAGTTCAAAATTTGTTCTTTTAGGTTAAATTAAATTATTTTTTATTAAATATTCCAATATTCTTTACTTCAAATATCGACCTATACATTTTTAGCTTCGAATTTATCTTTTTTTAATGAAGATTTCGTTACTTGGTTGACAGTTACTCTTTTATGAAAAATTAATTTTTTGTGGTTAAAGATTTATCATTTTAATTGAAAATTCACATTTTGGGTTGAAAAATGACCAATTTTGTTAAAAATTCGTTTGGTTTTTGGCTGAAAATTAGTTTTTTCATTGAAAATTTAACTATTTCAGTTGAAGCTTTAACTATTTCGTTGCAAATTGGTTCGTTTATTTTATTATTAAATTTTTTTTTTGAAAATATAAGTATTCAATTATGTGTTGCTAATTTATCTTTTTAAGTTAAAATAGAATGTATTTTATATAAAATTCGACCTTTGGTGAAAATTAATTTTCTTGATTGAGCATTCATCTTTTTGGTTAAAAAATCAACTACTTCAGTTAAAGATTGATCATTTTCATTAAAAATATAGATTTTTTGTTTCAAATCTAACTATTCCAGTTTTGGTTGAAACTTCATCTTTTTTAGTTTAAAACTCAACTATTTTCAACACGCCAACCCGACCCTACCGATTTCGATGATTTTAGGATATGTTGTAGAGCATAAAAAATAAAAGAGAGGAATTTTTTGTTATCGGCGGAAAAAACAGTTCAAGGGGGTGAAAGCCACCTTTAAAACTCACCCCCGAAAAGAGTTTTTTTCAATATCTCAAAAACTATTTGGACTTTTTAAATAAAATCAACGTCAAAAAGTTTCCTACAAAAGGGCGCTTCTACAGACGCAACTTTTATCCCGAAGGGTTGCAACCCCCTTTTTTAATAGGGGTAAATGTGCTATTTTTAATATTTTTTTCGATAGTAAAATTGATAAAATCAGCTCGATTGGGTTACAAATCGCACTGATAATGAGAAAATTAAAAATTGAATTTGAATTGTTTCGAGATTTTCAAAAAAAAAAATTTGTCAGGGGTGTTTTACCTCGATAAACCACCCCTGTCAAACCATAAGCAGGCTAACCCACTAACCCTAGAAAAATCGAGTTTAGTCGCTTTTTTAAATTAAAATAATTAAATTTCACACCACAAGACAGCTTACCCACCTAACGACTTACCCCCTAACCCACATAACCCCTAGAAACCATCCCTGCCAAACCACAGACAGGCTAACCCACCTAACCCTGGAAACATCGAGTTTAGTCGCTTTTTTACTTTAAATAAATAAATTTCACACTATATGCCAGATCACCTACCTAACCACTTACCCCCTAACCCACATAACCCCTAGAAACCACCCCTGACAAACCACAGACAGGCTAACCCGCCTAACCCTGGAAACATCGAGTTTAGTCGCTTTTTTTCTTGAAATAATTAAATTTCACACCACAAGACAGCTTACCTGCCCAACGACTTACCCCTAACCCACTCAACTTCTAGAAACCACCCCTGCCAAACCACTAGTAGGCTAACCCACCTAACCCTGAAAATATCGAGCTTAGTCGCTTTTTTCTTGAAAAATTAAATTTTACACCACAAACGAGCTTACCCACCTAACCACTTACCGCCTAACCCATCCAACCCCTTGAAACCTTGATTCCAGGGGAAAGATTCACCGCAACAAAAATTAACCTTGCCGGACAAACTTTACATGAATCGAAGATAATTTCCGATTTTTAACCTTGCCTGGATAATCTTTTGCCTCATAATCGCTCTATTTTTATTCAAGATGTAGCGAGAATTGCAACGCCAGCGCTCTCTACCGTCGTTCAACTTCATTATATTGGAGAGAACCGGGGATTATCATCTCTCAGTTGCTTCTTGCGCTTTTTGCTAAATGGTATTAAGTAAGTTTTAATTCCTCTACAATATTCTAATTTATTTTGGAGGAGATATATCAGTAACAACAAATTTTTTTCGTGTTTTCTGTTACTGATTCAACATGTTTGACCAACATTTGTTTACTTCAGCGTGACGAAGTAGACGAGAGCAGAATTATTCTCCTAACCTCGGTGAAACTTTTGTCGAAATATTTTCAATTTTTAAACGTTGCAAGCCTTACCTGCAATAAATTTTAACTTTTGTTTTTTCTGTGTTGTTTTAAATCTGGTGTCCCGATTTATAGCTCGAATTCACTCATACTTTGCCGTTTTCCCATTGCTGGTAAGGACGCCGTAGCAGACGACACCTTTTATTCCATCGTAGGATTAACTTTCGCCAAATAGCATGTAAACTTTGAAGCGGGAAATTTTATATGCAACAAAATTTAACTTCAGTTTTTTCTGTGACGGGATTATCAAACCTGACTGGTTTTTGATGACTATACCCATTCTTGTACTTGAAGAGAATTTTGTATCGCGGTGAAGATAGCTGATTGTGAACTAGGGATTGAAGTTGAATAATATTATTCCTTAAGTGGAGATTCAAATCATAAATCATTAAAATGACATCTGAAAATTGTCGAATGAAATTTTTTCAGATGCGAGACCATATACAGGGTGGACACGCTGGGGCTTACATACATGGCGCACTTGATTGCTACCCGAATTGCATAACAACAGGGAAGAAACCATCGTACAGGGGCATTTTCATATTTCGCGCCTTTAGAGTTGCATTCGGTTTGGTCATTCGGTCAAGTCCGTGCATCTTCGGATCCACTTTATCATAGTTTCCATGGTTGCGTTCGAACTTCAAATGGATACATGTGTCCAAACATATTTTTTATTTCTCAGAAGTGGTCATATTTTGATTTTATTTAATTCCTTCTAATAAGTTCACAAAATATGTGTAATAAGTTGTTTTCATTCCTTCATGCGGAATGTGAATTCTTAAATTTTAATTCTCACCAATTCAACTATGCCTTTCTAGAGTTTTAATAATGAAGAATAGGCTAAATAAATGCTTTCGTTAAATTTTACTAAGTCGATTGAGAGGAATAGGATTTGTACTTTTTCTGTTTCCGTTGGGGGATTTTTAGACGGAGGAAAAATCGCGTATTCATAGGAATAAAAATTCTTAATTTTTCTGAATTCAACGCTTGTTACCGGGTATGGTCGTATTCACCTTTTTTCCGAAATCGCTTTAAGTAATTGTAGGTAATGTCATTTAACAATTTTTGCATGTAATATTTTATTGACTTCATACAAAACAAATCCTGTCTATTCATAACATACAATTTATAGTATTTGTCACTCAGCAGCCATTTAATAATGTTATTGGCACAGAAGAAAATTCACGGTTACTTCTCAGTTTACAAGTCTCACTTCATTATTAATGAAACACTTTTATTATTTGTAATTACTACATAGCATAACCTATATTTTTTGACATTTGTATCCATTTGAAGTTTCGAACGCAACCATGGAAACTATGATAAACTTGATACGAAGATGAACGGACTTGACCGAATGGACGATCAGAATGCAACTTTAAAGGCGCGAAATATGAAAATGCCCCTGTACCATGGATTCTTCCCTTCTGTTGTGCCATTCGGGTTGCAATCAAGTGCGCCATGTATGTAAGCCTCAGCGTGTCCATCCTGTACATCAAGTGGTTATATTTTTCCTTTTGTTCCCCATACTATTTTTTTATACTTATTATTTTTTTTTCCGGCATCGTTTTTTCTATAGCCGTATCACAGTGTCCACTCCAAGAATCAAGTAATAAGATAGAATGATGACCCACTTTTGGATAAAATACTCGTAACCAAATTTTAAAGAAATCGTTAATTACAAGAGATTTTTAAAAAGTAATTTGATTAATCATTACTTCAAAATAAATGTGCTCACTTGTAGTTAATTTTCCCGATGTAGATGCTTTAACATGTACATTATCTGCTTTAAATACATTTTTTTGTACCCTAGGGCCCAATTCACCACTTGTCTCCTTAAATATTAAAAAAAAGGAGATAGGAGTTGTCCCGTAGCAGATATTAGCGGTTGTCTGGTATAACTGTGTGTTGTTGATGAAACTGATTTGACCAAACATTGCACATGTTGAAGTCCGATTTTTAGTATACATGATTTTACATCAGCTACAAATTCATTAGCTTTTCCTTCAAGTTCTAGTCCACTTTCCAAGGTTTTTTTTAGTAATAAACTTATTTACTTTTCTAGATACTATTCGATGAGCTTTTTTAAACTTCAATAGCCAATTTGCAGAAGCCTTGAATCAAAAATCTTTTGAGCCAATTTCTTTTTGAGCTTGCAAATCCCATTAAAGTATTTCACGATCATGAATAATTAATCCAGCTTTAACAACGTTTTAATTAAATGATCGATGAAACTTTCTTGAATTTACTCTGTACACATTTTATACTTAAATTCTTTTTTTTTGTCACTTCGAAAGCATAAGGCAAGTGATGCAGTTCTTAATGTTCAAAAATTTTTGCATCGTGATCTTTATATTTTTTTTGAAAATCCAATGTGTCTTCAATAATTATATCTATGTCGTTAAATTCATTTGAAGAATCTATTAATATTTGTTTAATTTTTTCAGATAACTTAAATTTTTAATAATTTGTTACACCATATTGTATTTGCATAATTTGAAAGTACGCTAATAATAAATTAATAACATTTACAGTATTGAACTTCATCGATAAATTTGAATAAACTGTTATCAATGTTACTGCTTAGTTACGCACAAAAATTTTGCATCGAAAAAAATATTAAAAATAGCACATTTACCCCTATTAAAAAATGTGGTGGCAACCCTTCGGAGTAAAAGTTGCGTCTGTAGAAACGCCTTTTTATAAGAAACTTTTCGACGTTAATTTTTTTTTTTAAAAGTCAGAATAGTTTTTGAGATATTGAAAAAAACTCCTTTCGGGGGTGAGTTTTAACGGTGGCTTTCACCCCCTTGAACTGTTTTTCCGCCGATAACAAAAAATTCTTCTCTTTTAATTTTTATGTTCTACAACATATCCAAAAATTATCGAAATCGATAGGGTCGGGTTGGCGTGTTGAAAATAGTTGAGTTTAAAACTAAAAAAGATTAAGTTTCAACCAAAACTGGAATAGTTAGATTTGAAACAAAAAATATATTTTTTTAATGAAAATGATCAATCTTTAACTGAAGTAGTTGATTTTTTAACCAAAAAGATGAATGCTCAATCAAGAAGATTAATTTGCACCAAAGGAAACGAAATTTTATATAAAATACATTCTATTTTAAATTAAAAAGATAAATTAGCAACAAATAATTGAATAGTTATATTTTCAGAAAAAAATTTATTAAAAAAAAAATAAACCAATTTTCAACAAAATAGTTAAAGCTTCAACTGGAATAGTTAAATTTTCAATGAAAAAACTAATTTTCAGATAAAAACCAAACGAATTTTTAACAAAATTGCTCATTTTTCAACCCAAAAGGTGAATTTTCAATTAAAATGATAAATCTTTAACCACAAAAATTAATTTTTCACAAAAGAGTAACTCTCCACCGAGTAACGATATCTTTATTAAAAAAAGATGAATTCGACGCAACAAATGTATAGGTTGATATTTGAACCAAAGAATATTGTAATATTTAATAAAAAATAATTTAATTTAACCCAAAAGAACGAATTTTGAGCTAAAATAGATCAGTTTTTAATCAGAATTAAAAGAATTTAATTTTCATTTTAAAAAATTGATTTTAAGGACAAAAAACGAATTTTCAACAAAATGGTTCAATACATTGATATAAAGCTACTGTTGCAAATGAAGAATCGTTGTTATTCAATTAAATATTGCAATATAAAATGAAGCACGCTCTCGAAAAGTTTCCTGACTTCAACAAAAAATCCTTGACATTTCAATATATCTGGAAAATCCTAAAAAATGTTTAGGACTTCTATAGGATATTTTTAAATTAAATCTTTTCGGGAAAAAGATCTACTCTCTTCGAAAAAGAATATATATATATATTTACACCGTCCGTGAAAATATAAATCAACACTATCGTTCAAGTTTACTCGTCAAATAAATGAAGAGGAATAAATGTCAATTCAGACTAGATGGAAAATAAATTTTATGAAAATTTTTTAATTAATTTTTTCTGGAAAAAGATCTACCCTCTTCGCTCATCTGGTAATCGCACCACAGAAAATCCGATTACCGTTCGGGTGCTTTTCCATTAAGCTATCAAAGATCTCAAGCCAGGTGTGAGAGTAGATCTCTTTTCAGCAAACATTTAATTTTAAAATGTTAATAAAATTTATTTTTTATCTAGTCTGAATTGACGTTAAGTATTTTTCTGTTATTCAGAGAGTAAACCTTATTAACAGTTTTGATATATATTTTCACGGGTGGTGGAATGATATCTACACTGATTGACGGTAACTATCTCTGATGATAATAAAAATTCCTTTAAATTACTCGTATCATAACTGGAGCACCTCGCTTGAGATAGTGTGTTTTCTGAAAAAAGATTCTTCGTTCGATCTCTCTAGTAGCTTAATGGAAAAGCACCCGATCGACAATTGGAAGTTCTGTGGTTCGATTCCCAGTGAAGCGAAGAGAGTAGGTCTTTTTTCAGAAAAAAAAATAATTTTCAAATTTTAATGAAATTTATTTTCCATCTAGTCTGAATTGACGTTAAGTATTTTTCTTTTATTTGAAGGGTTAACTTGATCTTTAGTATTTATTTCTATAACTATTAAGTACACTTACCTATTTTGTATAATATATCGTAATAACGAATGAAATCCAGGAAAAATAATTGTTTAAACTTTTTAGTCATAAACAAATAATGAATGTTAATATTAATTTTAAAAAAAGGATCTCACTAACTACTTCAAAGAAAATTTACATTTAATATGATCCATGTAAAATATGCAAAGAATATTAAAAATTTCTGTTTTATTTCATAAAAATATATTCACAACAAACAAAGAGATTAAAAAAAATGATTCCCTCTATTATTTATTTATTATTTGTTAATAACTGAAAAGGTGAAGAAAAGTTAAAAATTTAAAAAACAGCAACTTTATCAAACTTATCTAAGAGGAGATAGATATAAGCAATAATAAATTGTCTAACCAACTATTTTTTTTTTACTTTTAATAAATATTACGTCACAAAGTGAAAAGTCGACAAAAAGTTTAAAAAAATTCAGAAAAAACCGCAACCATCTGACAAGATACTCACAAATAAGAATAATTGGGTTAAAAAATTAATTTTGCGCAATTTAATTAATTATCTAGTCACTCCAAGTGAAAAACAGATATAGAGTTTAAAAATTCTGAAAAAGCGCAACTTTCTACCATCAAGTAAAGATAATATGAATAAAAATAATATTCAATTGTTTAAACAATTATTTGTATTGACTTGAATTAATTATTATACTTCACTTTACTTCAGAAGTGGACCAGAAGTTTAAAAATTAAAAAAAAACCGCTGTTATCTAGTATTAATATAGAAGAAGGTAGCTATAAACAATAATACTACGTTTAAACAATGAAATTTGCTGAATGGAATAAATATTAACTTACTCCAACTGAAAAGCAGACAAAAAGTTAAAAATTACCAAAAACCGCAATTTCTAGCATTATTCAAAGATAATATTATTAACAATTAAAATATATTTTTCAAACAATTATTTTTGTTAACATTAATTAACTTTTAGCTCAATCTAATTAAAAATTGGCCAAAAAGTAGAAAAGTTCTGAAAAAACCGGGACATTCTGTCTCTATTCTAAGAGAAAATAGCTGAAAACTATAATAATTGTTTAAACAATATATGCAAACATTTAATTATGGGTGTGCAGCAGTATTTTATATATTAAATACAATTCGCATTTAAAAATCGCAAAAAATTAGACTTAACACCAAAAACTCGTAAAAGCCATGTTTCCTTTATGGGGGTTTTTCGGGAACCTATAAAACCGACTTATGAGGGTAATATTTAAAAAGCAATATTTAATTCGTATTCTATGACTAATTGTTAGGAGAAAGATCGAGTCTTAACTCGAGTCACCTAATATTGACGATTCTAAATAAAATTGTAAATACGCATTTTTTCCTATGGGAAAAACGTGTTAAATTTTATGGGGCTTGTACCACCTCTAAACCTGACTTTAAAAAAAATCAATTTTTGGTGGTTTCCAACAAATTTCCGGATGTTATGCATGAATATTTGAACTAAAATTTGGAACAATTTAATGTCGACACTCCTTAATTAATTTTTTTCTTGATGTTAGGGTTTTTGACCAGTTAAATGTCTTTAATAATTTTGATGTGAATTTATTTTTTCTTGTTTCACTGAGATCCGAACCCAGGTTATTCAGATTTTCACACTGATTTGGCTAATAGCATCAGATCGGTAGTCAGAACGACTTGGGTTCGGATCCCAGCGGAGCAGGAGAGCATTTTTTCACAATTAAAGAAAAATCAATATTAAAAAATATTGAGTCTAGACCAGTAGATAAAAACGATTGAACATCAAAATTATTAACAACATTTACCTTTCAAAAAACTTTAACATAACAAATAAATATAACTTTAATATTTAAAAATTAAATATTTTGCAAGTATAAGGAATGACACTGAAATTCAACTTCTAGGAGTTGTGAAGTAAATTATTTCGTCTCCCCGTAGCTTAGTGGCCAAGAGCATCAGAACGACAGTCTGAAAGACCTGGGTTCGGATCCCAGCGGAGCAGGAGAGCATTTTTTCACAAATAAAAAAAAATCAATATAAAAAAAATATTGATTCTAGACCAGTAGAGAAAAACGATTGAACATCAAAATTATAACAATTAAAATTTTTATAAGCAAATTAGATAAACAAATTCAAAATTTTGGCCCTTTCGCATAGAAATTTTTTTGTTTTTGCACTTGAAATGTTTTAAGTTATTGGAATAATGACTGCTAATCACAAAAATATTTGAAAAGTTAACAATAACAGTTGTATTAAATAATTCTCGTGATAAAATATTCAAATTGAAGGTTTTATCAAATTTTAATTTTCTTTAATCGCTAGAATGGCTACTGATATCCTGAAAAATGTATCTTTTATAATATTTAAATTATTCAATTAAAGGAACCAGATTTTTTCTATGTGAAATTGACAAAATTTGGAATTTGTTTATCTAAATTGTTTATAAAGATTTAAGTTGTTATATTTGACTAAATATTATAAAAGATACATTTTTCAGGAAAATCGGTAGCCATTCTAGTGATTAAAGAAAATAAAAATGTGATAAAATCTTAAATTTCAATATTTTATCACGAGAATCATTTATAGCATAAAATTTGTTTATAACAAATAAATGGACTAATGAGGAAATTATTTGTATTCTATGAGTGCCTAAATATTCACTTAAGACAATATAAAGTTTAACTAATCAGTTATTAAAGCGTAAAAAATTGTTATGTAAAAAATTTCAGTTTTTCCATACTTTAGGTAAAATAATTATTAATAAACAAGCAGAAGAGACAAAAGTTCAGAGCGTCAAGCTCTTCAGAATTTAAAGAACTTTAATTAAAAAAAAGTTTGTTCAAAGAAAAAAAATCAATATTGAAAAATATTAATTCAAGACCAGTGAAAAAAAAGAATAAAGATCAAAATTATTAACTACATTTATTTTGTCATTAACCTTAACATCAGAAGTAAATATAAATTTAATGTTCAAAAATAAAAAAAATTGCAAGTATAATGAATGAAATTGATATTCAACTTTTAGGAACCGTGAAGAAAATAACTTCGTCTCCGCGTAGCTTAGTGGGAAAGAGCATCAGACCCAAAGCCATAAAGACCCGGGTTCAGATCCCAGCGGAGTAAGAGAGCATTTTTTCACATTAAAAAAAAATCAATATCAAAAAATATTGATTCTAGAACAGCACACAAAAACGAATAAACATCAAAATTATTAACAACATTTACCCGGCCAAAAACCTTAATATAATAAATAAATATAACTTTAATATTTAAAAATTAAATATTTTGCAAGTATAAGGAGTGATACTGAAATTCATCTTCTAGGAGTTGTGAAGTAAATTATTTCGTGTCCCCGTAGCTTAGTGGGCAAGAGAATCAGAAGGACAGTGTGAAAGACCTGGGTTCGGATCTCAGCTAAGCAAAAGAGTATTTTTTCACAATTAAAAAACAATCAATATTAAAAACTATTAATTCTATACCTGCAGAGAAAAAAGATTTAATATAAAAATTATTAACGTCATTTACATAGGCAAAAAACTTCACATAACAAATCAAATAATCTTGTCTAGAGCAGGACAAATGAATAAATTAAATCTTTAATTACATTCGATCTTAATATTTGAAAAAAAAACTTTATCATTCAAATGGAACAAATTTTGAAATGCAACACATAATAAATTTTAATTGCGTGCAAAATAATGTCTGTGTTAATTCAGTTTATATATTTCTTCCTCTCTCATTTATTTTTTATTTGGTTCAATCAAAGGAGAGACGGATTGGAAATTTTTGTGGTCGTTTGTAGAAGTCAGATTTTTATTATTCCAATAAAATAAAATCAATAATCGATGTTGCTTTAACGAGCAAAGTTGGCTTTACGAAATCAGTTTCGATAATTGGAATTCGTAGTAAATTTCAATATTTTAGTAACTTCCGAGTGATGTCGCATGTGCTGGCAGATTTTCCTTTAATGTAAATATTTAATGGAATTAATTTGTCTGCATGTTTAATAATGAAATGAGAGTGATATAGTTACTTAAAATAGAAAAAACGTCTTGAAAGAGAAATAACTATTTGGAATTTTAACGATTCCTAGATGGGTTTTAAAACTCCCGGTACTGCTTCTTGTGAGTGGCTCTCAATTTTTATCAATCTTCCATCAGAAATTCGG
This sequence comes from Belonocnema kinseyi, assembly GCF_010883055.1. Taxonomy (NCBI): domain Eukaryota; kingdom Metazoa; phylum Arthropoda; class Insecta; order Hymenoptera; family Cynipidae; genus Belonocnema; species Belonocnema kinseyi. Next base: position 116,784,493 of record NC_046665.1, on the reverse strand, counting down.
GAAAAAGTGGAATTGTCTGTCGAATCTGAAGCGATTGATCTACGCAGTCCAAAGTAAGAAGAGTTAATATTTTCAAATAATTATTTAAAAAATTCTTATTCAACTAGGAAATTCTTGAATCTTAAACAACCAAGAATGAAACGATTAAATTTATTCAAATTTAAAAACGGAAAAGAAAAAAAAAGAGGAAAGAAAAAGAAAGCAACTTCCAAATCCCCTTCCTTCTCTTTTTTCTTGTCTTTTTTAATTAATTTATTTTTTATTTCGAGAGTTATTATGTGCGCGATAAGCGCGAGTGTATTTTCCAATTCGAAGAAAAATGATTTTTATATAAAATAAAAATTTCGAGTAACTATTTCTTTTTTAACAATGTAATTTATTTAAAAATGTAATTTTCCTAAGATTCTTGAGAAAATTCTAAGAGATTTTTTAATAGTTCCGAAGTCAAATCAAAATCTCAACAAAAAAGTGCATTTTCAAAAAATTACAATCGTATTTTCATCCAAAATATTAAGAATTTCAACCGAGGTGAAATTTCAAATTAAAAAGACGAATTTTTAACGAAACGTTTGAATTTTTAAACAAGCAAGAATTTTTTAATTAAAAAGGAGAAGTTTTTAAAACAAATTATAATTTTTATAGTTATTTTTTTATACAAAATAAAAATTTAGAATAACCATTTTTTAAGTTTATTTGTTGATTTGTGATTAAGCTTTTATAAATATAATCTTTTTAATATTCTTGAGAAAATTTAGAAATATTTTTGAAAAGTTTCAATGTCAAATCGAAATTTCAACAAAAAAGTTTATTTTCAACAAAAATGGTTAAATTTGCAACCAAAGAGATGAATATTCAACGAAAAAAGGAAACATTTACAAAGTATTTCGACTATTACTTGAGTAGTTGAATTTTTAACAAAAAAAAAAATAAATTCTCCAGAAAAAATTTGATATTTTAATAAATAAATATTTTTATATTGAATAAAAAATAGTTGAATTGATGCAAAAAAAGTCGAGTTTTGAACAAAATATTTAAGATTTCAACTAAGGAAATTAATTTTAAACTAAATTGATCAATCTTTCATCAACAAAATGAACTTATATCAAAACTGATGAATATGTAAACTAAAAAGACAAATTTTCATCAAAATATTAAAATTTTCAAACAAGAGAGATTTTTCAAATAAGAAAGAAAAAATTTTCAATCAAACTGTAATTTATAATAATTTTGTATACAAAATAAAAAATTTCAAATAACTATTTTTTCAGTTTATTTGTTTAAACGTTATATAAGAATAATTTTTCTAAGATTCTTTGAGAAAATTCAAAAAGATTTTTGAACATTTCGGATGTCAGTTTAGAAAACATTGAGGACTTTTGGAAGTTTAGGGGAAAAATATAAACTTCCGCAAATATTTCAGTTTTAAAATATTCTAAATCTCTTTAAAAACTGCTAAAATTCGTAAATGTCTTTTAAACAGATTCGAATTATTCCTGATTTTTCTATAAATCTTTCAAAATTAAAAAATCATCTTAATATTTTCCACATTTTTAGAAATCTTTTGTAATGTTTATAAATGCATCACTTTCTTTTAAAATTAATATGAAAGAATAAAAAATCATTTCAAATTTTACTAGAAATACTTAGAAATGTTTAAAATGCTTCAAATTTTATTTTATA
>NC_046665.1:116768398-116782713 GCF_010883055.1 Belonocnema kinseyi | reverse complement strand
AAATCTTTTTCAATGTTGAGTGATTAAAATTTTTTTCAAAACTTCTGAGTGTCTTATAAAATTATTTGAATTCGTCATAAAAACTGTTTTAAATCTTTAAAAATTAAAAAATTGCCTCAATTCTTCAACAATTTTTTTTCGACATTTAAAAAAATTTTAAAAAAAATTTTTCAAGAGTGTATTTTTATGAACTGAATATTGTTTGAGATTTTTCCATAAATGGGAAGAAATTTTATTTGATTGAAATCTTCCAAATTTCTTCAAAAGTTTTAAAATATTATAAAGCTATTATATATCAAGCTTTTATACATTCTGTTACACATTTAAAAAAATTTTTGAAAGCCAAAACTATTTTCAAATATTTTAAAATTTACTCTTTCAAATTTGTTCAATTTGTTTTCAAGATTTTTTATTTTTTAAACTTGGAAAATTTGGCTTAACCTCTTCTAGATTTTTTCGAAGTTATTTGAAATGTTTTAAAACCTTTTTCAATTTTCTTTTGAAATTCATTTTTTATTCTGTTAAAGATTTTCAAAAATTAAAAAAATGTACATACATTTAAAAAGAATTATTTCAAATCTATTCAAATTTCAAGTTATTTTCGAATATTTTTCAAATTTCTAAATATCTCATCACATTATTAAAATTTGTCCTACAAGTTTGTTCAAATGGTTAAAAATAAAAAAATGCTTTAATATCTTCTATATTTTTTCGGAATTTTGAGAAATCTTTTGGAATTTTTTGAAATTTGTTTTAAAAATTAGTTTTTAAAAAGAAAATGTCTTTTAAAATTTTCCCATAAATCTTAAGAAACTTTTTTAAAAATTCTTTTTAACTTGTAAATATCTTTCAAACTTACTTAAAGTTATTCTCAAATTTTGTAATCCTGCAAAACCAAAAATTCTTTGAAATTTTAGGAAATCATTTAAATGTTTTGAAATTTCTAAATTTTTTTTTAATTAATTTTTTCATTATCGTAAAACCTTTTAGAATTCGCAAAAATCTTCTTTTTTCGAAATATTCAGAAACCATCATTTTTGTTTTACATTTGCAAAATTAAAAAAAATCTTAAATTTAATTAAATTGTCTCATTTTGAAAAATTTGAATTGAGAAATTTTAAGAGTGTATTTGTACAAATTTGATCGTTGGGTTCTGGTTTCTTTATTTCGAAGAATTTCTTAGTTAAATTTGAATATTGGACATTAAAGGAGAATTTAAATTTGGATTGATTCTAAATTTAACTTCTTAAATTTCAAAATTCTTATTTTTGATAAAAGAAATTTTTTCTGGTAAATTTTTCTTTTTTTAGGTATCGTTTGCATTTGCCGACACCACATCCAGTGGATCCCAACGTCTCTACAGCCAAATGGCACACTGAAACTTCAACTTTAGAGATTTCTTTGCGGCTCGTTAGAGAATTGGATGGCATCAATTTTTAATAATTGAAAAATAATTGTAACACTTTAAGATAATTTTAATTAATAATATTAATTTAATTTAAAAATTAAAAAATATAAACAAAACAAAATTGAAATTGTTTAGTTTTTTGATTGAAGGGAAAAAAAATCAGTTTTTAATACAAAAGAAAAGTTTTAAACAGTTATCTATTTTCAAGTTTACTTTTTTTAAGGTTATTTAAATAAAATTTTCCTTAGACTCTTGAGAAAATTAAAAAAGATATTTGAAGATTTTATATTTCAAATAAAAATTTCAAAAAATAGTTCATTTTTAACCAAATAGTTGAATTTAACAAAAAAAGATTAAATATTTTTAGAAGTGGTAAATTTTCTTCGAAAAAATCTAATTTGGTGACCTTAAAATATGAATTTAAAAAAATTATTTTTAACCAAGTAAATTTTCAAAAAAAAATTAATTCTCAGCGAATAATATAATAGTTCACATTTCTATTCTAACCCTATTTTAATTTTAAATAAAAAACATTTGAACTAATAAAAAAACGAATTTTCAACAAAATAATTATATTTTTCAACCAAAGAGATGAATCTTGAACTAAATTGATGAATTTTCAAAAAAAGGAATGAAAGTTGAACAAATTAGTTTGTATTTGTCAACCTAAATTACCTGCGTTTTAAAAAAATAGTTAAATTTTCCATAAAATATATACATTTTCAACCAGAAAGATAATTTCTCATCCATTAGTTGAATTTTTAATTAGGAAAAATGAATTTTCTATTTAAAAAATATTTTTTGAGCCAAAAATGGAATAGTTACATTTTCAGTTAGAAAAATTAATTCTTATCTGATGTAAAAAAATTTTTATTCAAAGAGTTGAATTTTCAACTAAAATGGTGAATCTTCAAAAAACAAATAATAATATTTTTAACAAAAGAGTTTAACATTCTATCCAAACCAGTGGACTTTGGAATCAAAAAATATTTTTATTTTAAAGTAAAATGAAAATTTAAAAAAGGTTGAATTCTTAATCGAATAAATGATTTTTTCACCAAAAAAGAATAAATATCTAGTAAAAGAGATGATTTTTTAAACATATTTTAAACTAACTCGAATTATTTCTAAAATTTTGAAACCTTCTAAATTCTAAACCTTCTAGATATTTAAAAAAATGATTCCAATTTTTTTCAATGCTACAATAGTAGAAAAATTGACCTATAATCTTCTGGAATCTTTTTCGATAATTTTCAAAATTTTTAAAAATGTTTTTAAATCTCTGAACATAATTTTTTGCTGAATAAAAAATTATTAAAAATATTCCTAGGAATCTTACAAAATGTTTTTAAGTGTCTTTATATTTAATTTTTTTATTAAAAAATATATATTTTTAAATTACTTTTTCAAAATAAAAAATGATCTAAGATTTTCCCAGGAATCTAAATAAATTTATTTATTGTCTTGAAACCTTTAAAAGATCTGTTGAAACTTCTAATTTTATCATTCAAAATCTTCAAAAATCAAAATTTTTCTAAATATTTTTCAATTTTCTTTATGAAATACTTTTCAAAAATAAAAATAATTAAAAAATGTCTCAGGAATCAGAAAGATATTTGGTCAAAAATGTTTTAATCCCGTAAAATAGTAAACTTTTTATTTAAAATCTTTTAAATATTTTTCAACATTTCAGGAAATCTTTTACAAGGTTTAGACATTTGTTGTTAATTTTCTCTTCAAATTAATTTTCCTAATTGAAAAATCGTTTGAAACTTTGCCAGAAAACTAAAAATAATTTGTTATTGTCTTGAGATTTTTTTAAATTCTTATAAATCTTCTTTTGTAAAATCTTAAAGAATACACTTTTTGTTTAAAGACTTTTTTTATCTTCTTAAAATTTAAATTATCTTCGAATCTTTCACAAAATTTTAAATATCTTTTGAAATAGTTCTAAGTTTACCTAAAATTGTTTCAAAACCTGAAAATTATTAAAACGTTTCTCAAGATCTTCCACATTTTTTGGCATATTTTGAAAACTTCAAATCCAAAAACTAACCTTTTAAAATAAAAACATTTTTATTTCATTTATTATTTTTTATTATTATATTTTTATTTATTTTATTTTATTTCATTTAATGACCAAATTTCTCAGAAATCTGAAAAAACTAAACTACTCAAAATCTTAAAAAATTATTTAAAAACTTATAAATTTTGTTAATAAAAATGTTCAAAATTAATTTTTGTCCATAATTTCTTTAGTCTAATATTTTTTAAAGTATGAAAAAGTTGATAAATTAACATTATCTCATGTATCGATAATCTTATAGAAAAATTCAGAAATAGATTGTATCATGAAATAAAATTATTTTGAAATTTTAATTTGATTGATAAAGAATAATTTATAATTAAAATGTTTTCTTCTATAAACAAATTTTGCGAATTAAAATTCCTCATTTGGAAATTTTGATTGACCATCTACCAGAAAATTCAAAAGAACTTACTAAAAATATCAACTAACTATTAATAATTTATCCACTTATTTAATAAAATAAAGGATTTTCTAAAAGAATCCTTCATTCAAATTAATTTAATTTATGCATTCCATAAGCTGTAATAATTGTAAACCAAAAATTGTTAATTAAAATTGAGATTAAGTGTAAAATAAAAAAATAAAGATAAATTATGAGTGAATTCTATCTTGATTAGGTGGTATCGATCTTCTAGATCTGAATGTGGTTTCGGCGTGAGTCATTACTGGACCTTATCTGAGCCAAAAATTATCAAGTTTATCCTCAATGTGTTTCAATGTGTTTCCACAACTTACTGGTTTGATCGTAAGCGTCGGAGCGATATGCGCCTCCATAGCTCAGGGGTTAGAGCACTGGTCTTGTAAACCAGGGGTCGAGAGTTCAAATCTCTCTGGGGGCAACTTTTTTTATTAAGATATTCTGAATTTGGAAGAATTTATCATCCAAGTTATCAGAATTCTTCGAAGATTTGAAAGAAATCTAAACAGAAATTAATTAAAAAGTGTAATTGACTAGCATAACATGAAATTTCAGCAAATCAATTTTTTTGCAGTATATTTACCTATTTATGTTTTGTAATTTAGTAAATTAAGTGATTTCGTTAGGAAAAGGTTTTTAGGTGTAATTTTTTCATTTGAGGGGAAAATAATTTCTAATAGTAAATACGAATTTGGAATAATTATTAATTTTTTAGGTTTATTTGGCTATATGTGTTTTTAAGGTTATATAAATCTCAACGAAAAATTTAATATTTTATATTTCAATAAAAAATGATTTTTATTTCAAATGAAAAATAGTTGAAGTAATCCAAAAAGGAAAAATTTTCAATAAAAGAATTGAATTTTCAATCGAAAAGATGAGTTCTTAACGAAAAATATAATAGTTAAATTAAAACTAAAAAAAGGATTTATTTTTGAGGTTATTTGAGCAATTTTAATAAAAAAATAGAGGAATTTTCAAACTAAAAAGACGAATTTTCAACCAGAAAAGATTTTATAGTCAAGAAAAAAATAGTTGTATACAAATTATAATTATCAAAATTTTGTTAATATTATAATATAATAATTGTTAATATAATAAAAATTTTACTTTAATTCATTTTTTAATGTTGTTCATATTTAATATAATATTTAATATTTTAAATATTCATTAGGTGTAATTTTAAAGTTTAAAAAAAAGTTAGAAATGTTTTTCCATAAATCTGAAGAATTTATGTGTTAATTTTATTGAAATCTTTAAAATTTCTTAAAAAGTTTAACGAGTAAAACTGATTTTTAATACAAAATAAAAATTTAGAATAAATATTTACATTTTAAACTTCTTCGTTTATCTGCTGTTATTTTATGTTATTTTATTTGTTTATTTATTAATCATTTGAAGAAATTCTGCAAAATTAAAAAAATTGCCCGAAAATCTTCCAATTTGCTTTTTGCAAATTTTATGAAATCTTCTTTAATATTCTCTTAAAATAAATTAGGTGAAATAATTCATTTTTAACTTTTTCAGAAATCCTAAGAAAATTTTTGTTTATTCTCTTGAAACCATACAAAATTCTTAAAAATCTGCACAATTTTTTTGTTCTAAATCTTAAAGAATCTACATTTTGTTTCAAATTTGCTTCAATCATTTTAAATGTTGAATTATTTTTGTATCTTTTCAAAACTTCTGAATATATCTTTACTTATTTCAAATTTTTCTAAAATTCTTTTATTCTTAGAAAATTGAAATTTTTTTGGTAAGGTTAGATAAAAGTTTATCTTACAGGATTTCACAATAATTTAGGAAAAATTAAAGTTGGCTGAAAGAATATTTAGGATGTTTTGTTGTCTGGAAAAATTTCAAAATATTTTAATAATCTTCTGTATTTACTTTTACCGATTTTAGCAAACATTTTTTAATGCTATACGATTTTTAAAAATATTCTCATGAAATTAAATTTTCAAAATAGTGAATCACTTTAGACACTGCCGGGAATCTTAAGAAAAATTTTGTTTTGCTTTGAAACATTTCAATATCTTTCAAAAAATTGAAAATTTAATTTTGAAATCTTAAAGAATCTACATTTTGTTTTAAGCTTTTAAAATATTAAAAATTTGTTAATTATTATCGAAATTATTTAGAAACTTCTGAATGCCTTTGAAAATGAATCAAGATTTTTCTGAAATTGCGTACGCTTGCAAAATTGCAAAATTTTTATTTCAAATCTTAAAATTCTTTTCCGAAATTTTAAGAAATGTATTGAATTTTTTACGATCATTTTACATATTTTCTTAACATTATTTATAAAATTGTAAAAGCAATATTAATTTTCTCTGGAATCATAAGAAACAATAAAAGGTTTTATTTCAAAATCTTGAAAAATCTACATTTTGTTAAAAATTTTTTATAATCTCATCAAACTTGAAGTTATTTTTAAATTTTCTGAAATTTTCTAAGATTTTGAAAACTGTTAAATCATCAACCAAACCAGATTACTTTAAAACCAAACAGTTGCTTTTCTGACCAAAGGGATAAATTTTCAAAAAAAATATCAATTTTTAACTAAAAATAGAATGGTTAAATTTTAAGTAAAGAATTAATTCTCAAACAAAAAAGAAGACATTTTTCAACATAATAGTTATATATTCAACAAAAGAGATACATTATCAACTAAAATTATGAATCTTAAAAAATGAGTTTTCTACAAAAGAGTTTATCTCAGAAGATGATTTGTTAATCCGAAAGATTAATTTTTTTGAAAAATGGAACCAATCAATTTTTAACCAAAGTGTGAAAATGCTAAGTGAAGAATACAAATTAAAAAAAATTCAATTTTTAAACCGAAAATGTGCATTTTAAACAATTAATTAATTAGTAAACTAAACTAAGATTTTTCAACTACCTGATTTTTTTTTACAAAATTGATTAAATTTTAAGCCAAAAGGCGCATTTTCAATAAAAAAGTTGAATGTTCAACCCGAAAATATAAATTTAGAAAAGAAACTTTATTTTTAACCAAAAACTTGAATTTTAAAGTCAACAAGACGAACTTTTTACAAAATAGTTGAATTTTTAACCCGTAAATATGAATTTTGAACAGTAAATTATTTTCAACAAAAAATATGAATTTTCAACAAAACACGTGAATTTTCAGCCGAATAATATAATTTTTAAGTCAAAAAGACGAATTTTCTAAAAAAACATTTGAATTCTAAAAAAAATTTTTAAGCGAACAGTTGAATTTTCTATCAAACTTAAAAGCTTAAAAAGTTAATTATTAGCCAAAAAATAAAAATTTTCAACATACATACCTACATTTCCAACCTAATAGTGAAATTTTGAACTCCAAAATTTAATTTTAAAAAAGTAAACTTTTAAAATTGTTTAATTTTAAAACCAAAAAGACAAATCATCTTCAGATCGGTTAAATTATTATCAACCCAAAAAGATTAAAAAAGCTACATTTTTCTAAAAATAGTTTAATTGTAAACAAAAAAATTAAGTTTCAACCATGAAGATAATTTTCGACCAAAAAACAAATTAATTACAAAATACATGCATTTTAAACTAAAAAATATAAATTTTCAATAAAGAATATTGATTTTTAACAAAAATGGAATAGTTTCGTTGCTTTAAAAAAATTAATGGAAAATAATAAAAAATTTTGCAAAAAAATGGTTACTTTTTCAACAAAAGAGATAAGTTTTCAACTACACTGATGAATCTTTAAAAAAATAATTTTTAACAAAAGGTGTAAACCCAAAAGATGATTTTTTAATGCAGAAGATTAATTAAAAAAAATTCTTTCGTCATGTTTAAAAAAATTTGGTTAAAAAGTTAAGAACCGAATTGTTGCCCTTATTGTTAAAAAATCAATTACGATAAAAAAATTTTCTTATAGAAATAAATTTTTAGAATTAAAATTTCTAAAATGCCTAAAATTTCGCGATTTAGAAAATTCCAGAAAATTTAAAAAAGAGCAAACTAAAAAGAGCATATTCTCGCAGTACGAACGGAAGCTTCAACAATGAATAATTGTTTAATAATTTTCAGCTCTTTTCATGAACCATAGAGGTTTTATTTAATTTTAATAAACTTTTATGTGTATTTAATCGAGCATATAAATATATTTGTCTGAATGAATTTTCATTTCCACAATTAATCCCGTGTAAAGATTACCAGCCAGCGAAGTAATTTATTCTGCTCTATTAACATTTTCAGTTGGGCAGCTATTTTTTATAAACTACTCTGTAAAGCCTTTTTCAATCCTCTTATCTTCTTTATGCTTATTTGCAACGTTGTTGTTGATTAATTTATTATAATTAATAAATTTAGATAAAAATGAATACAATTGTAAAAAAACCACAGGTTTAGGTTTGCCCTTATATATTTAAATAAAATTATTTGATAATTTAGTATAATAGGCCAGTGGAATTAAGGTTTCTGCTGAATCAAAAAATATCCAATAAAATTTAGGTTAAGTTTCTAATAAAAAATATAATTCTATACTCTTTCAGACATGTGGTTATATTTTTAATTAACAATTAAGAGAAAATTGAAACGATTTTTTTACCTGCTTGCACGGCTTATGACTTCTGTTAGAGAGTTACATAAAAATCTCATAATACTCGATTTATAGAACATAAAAATCCTTGTAAAATAACTCTTACGAGAAGTGTTTGCAACTAATAGTTCACTAGAAATTAATTTGTTAATTAAGGGTATCATATTTTCGCAGAAGGCTGCGTATTAAAGCGTTTTAGTTGTTGTACAAAAATTATGATGAGATTTATTTTAAAAATCCTTAAAGTATTAGAATAAATATATTTTAAAAAATTGTCAGAAGAAAAATGTCCAAGACAATTAGATTGTTTGTAAACAAAATTTTTCAGAAAATTTAATTTTCTGAATCACCTAAGATATATTTTTTTGTTCAAGGAAAAAATATTTACAAATTGTAACAAAAATATTTTATTAATATTAACACGTTTTTACAAAGAATAATGTTTTCATTCTTTCATTTGAGGAAAAAATCTGAAGTCTTTTTATAACCGCATAAAAGCAAGATGAATTTTAATGAAAAATGATCTTAATCCTAATATCAATCCCAAATCAATTAAAAAATTGTTTATTTCTTTATAAATTGTTGATAAATTTTCAATTTTTGAAAATTGGTTGTTACCAAAAACACGGCATTCACAAATTACAGAAAGAAATTATTCCTAATTTGGTACAGTTTACAATATTATTAATTAACCATTTTTTAACTGTATAAAGCGTTTGTAAATTTCAAATTTAAATATTTTTTTGAATATTTTGTTTATAATCATTATGAAAAGTGTTTCCTCAGACTTTATTCCAAAATTGGAAACAAAATTCCATAAAAAATCTGTTTAGTCGTAAAATATTGGTAATAAATGTTTTTAAACAATATATTTTGTAACTTCTCTTTTGCATCTAGAAGATTGGAAAAAAATAGTTTCCATCCGCCTTCCTGAATAGTTATACTAAAATTTTCTCAGATTTTTCAAAAAAGTTTAAATACGAAAAAACTGATTGTTTACAATAATTTGTTATAAGAAATGAGAAAATTTGATATCTGAAAAGCGGGTTAATTAGCAGATCAACTATTTTCGAAATTATTTACGAACTGAATTTTCGACAGAAAAACTGTCAGCAGCATTGTTAAAAATCCCCCCCCCCCACTCCCTGCTCTAGGGAAATTAATTCTTCTAACAAAATTTATTTGAATAGAATATTTCAAGAGATGGATTTTTAACAACAAAATTGATTTTTGATCCAAAACGATACATTTTTAGCAAATCAGAACATGTATAGAATATGATTTTTTACGATTAAAACAAAAAATTGGCATCCCATAAAAAAATTATCAATATGAATCTTGTGGTTCTTGTTGGTATGAATGTTATAGGGGATCACTCTTCTGGGCACGCTATCACAGTTTCCGTACATGATTTTTGATTATTTCTTTCTGTGGGTACGCTGGAACAGGCTCCAGACATTTTATAGGTGATATCTCCTCTGGGTGCGCTACCAGAGGCTTCTGACAGATTACTTTTGATTATTTATTTATATGGGTATGCTGGAACAGACTTTATAAATTTTATAAGTGATCTATCTTCTGGGCATGCTATCACAGGCTCCATAGATTTTTTTTGACCATTTGTTTTTCTAGGCACGCTGAAACAGGCCCCAGACGTTTTATAGGCGATTTGTCTTCTGGACACGCTGTCACAAGCTTCAGATATATTATTTTTGGTGTTTTTTTGGTTACGCTTGAAAAGGCTCCAGGAATTTTATAGGCGATATCTCTTCTGAGCACGCTACCAGAGGCTTTTGATATATTATTTTTGATTATTTGTTTATATTGGTACGCTGGAACAGGCTCTATAAACTATTTTTGATAATTTGTTTCTGTGGTTATGATGAAACAGGCTCCAGGTGTTTTATAGGTGACCTGTTTTCTAGGCACGCTATCACAAGATTAAAACATATTATTTTTGTTGGTTCTTTGGTTACGCTTGAAAAGGCTCCAGGCATTTTATAGGTGATATGTCTTTTGGGCACGCTATCACAGGATTCAGACATATTATTTTTGATTGTTTGTTTACATGGGTACGCTGGAACAGGCTCCACACATTTTATGGGTGATCTTTCCTCTGGGCACGGTATTACAGGTTCCATAGATTATTTTTGATAATTTGTTTCTCTGGGCATGCTGAAACAGGCTCCAGACGTTTTATAGGCGATCTGTCTTCTGGACACGCTGTCAAAAGATTCTGACATTATCTTTGTTGTTTCTTTGGTGACGCTTGACAAGGCTCCAGGCATTTTAGAGGTGATATCTCTTCCGGGCACGCTACCAGAGGCTTCTGACATATTATTTTTGATTATTTGTTTATATGGGTACGCTGGAACAGGCTCCAGACATTTTATAGGTAATATCTCTTCTGGACGCGCTACTAAAGGCTCCATGGATTATTTTTGATAATTTGTTTCTCTGGGTATGCTGAAACAGGCTCTAGATGTTTTATAGGCGACTTGTCTTCTGGGCACGCTATCACAAGCTTAAAACATATTATTTCTGTTGTTTCTTTGTTTGCGCTTGAAAAGGCTCCAGGCATTTTATAGGTGATATCTCTTTTGGGCACGCTACCACAGGATTCCGACATATGATTTTTTATTAATTCTTTATATGGTTACGCTGGAACAGGCTCCAGACATTTTATAGGTAATATCTCTTCTGGATGCGCTACTAAAGGCTCCATGGATTATTTTTGATCATTTGTTTCTCTGGGTATGCTGAAATGGGCTCCACATATTTTATAGGCGACCTGTTTTCTGGGCACGCTATCACAGTCTCCATAAATTATTTTTCATTATTTGTTTCTGTGGGTACGCTTTAACAGGTTCTAGATATTTCATAGGTTATCTGTCTTCTGGACACGGTGTCACAAGCTTCAGACGTATTATTTTGGTTGTTTATTTGGGTACGCTTGAAAAGGCTTCTTCATTTTGTTAAAAATTTGTATTTTTTGGTTAAATTCAACTGTTCTTCACTTTAATTTAAATCTTGCTTGGTTGAAATATCAAATATTACATTTTTCTTTCAAAATAATTTTTTTTTTGGTCGGAAGTAGAACTTCTTTGTAAAAAATTAAATTTTTGTTGAACATTTGTCACATTAGTCAAGAATTCATGTTTTCGGTTTGAAATTTGAATATTGGGCTGCACATTCTTTTTCTTAGAGAATTAACTTTTCAACTAAAAATGTAAAGATTACATTTTTGGTTTGAGAATTGATATTTCGATTTAAAAAATGATCTTTTCTAGTTGGAAATTCCACTATTTGGTTTAAAAATGTTGGTTTATTAAAAATGCATCTGTTTTGCTTACAAATAAAACTACTTGATTAGAAGTTGAACAACTTTGTTAAAAATTATTTCTTTATCTCAAGAGTTTGAAATTAGTAGAAATCAAGGAGCAGTGGAGCAACTCTTGCCCCTTTTCCAGTAGCCTTTCTTTGTATTATGCGAAAATAAAAAATACAAACATATCCCACTTCCAGTAAATCCCTCTTATCCCGAAGGGTAGAAAAAAGAGAAATTTTAGGGGATAGCATTATTTTTAAAGGAACCTTGAAAATAATTATGAAAATTTCAAAATCGTACACACGATAATAATTACAATAGTAATAGAACAATACATGCAAATGATTATACATCGAAAGCAATATCTAAAACGAATCTGAAATGTCATTTTAAGTGATTCCACTTTGTAGTATTTTCAACTTTCTCAAACACCAAGAACTTATTTCTCTTTAAAGAGTTTCGGCGGTTGGAGTTTAATAATTCAAAGGGCGAAAATGTCTCTAAACCGTTCCTTCAGATCTAGTCTATCTTTCAAAGGATCGCATGTATTTTTGAAAAACTGTCGGGTATGTTTTTACTGGAACCAGTTCATTTTGTTAGTTCTTATTTTCATCGATCAGGGTGTTTTTTTTTTTAGAGTCAAACGATCAAACGATTCCTTTTCTTCCAATGACTAACTATTTTGCAATCTGAAATCCACCTTTACATTCTCCCAGACTCCTCTTACAATGCAAAATTCTCGTTTCTATCCCGTCCGTCTCCTCTTACAATTAAAATTCCCTTTCCTACCGCTCAGACTCCTTTTGCGATCCAAAATCCATTTTTATCACCTTAGATTAATTTCTTAATTCAAATTCCTCTCTCTGAATGTTAGATTCCTGTTGCAAACTAAAATCTCATTTTCCAACCTCTCAAACACTTTTTAAATTCAAAATCCGCTGTTCCATTTTCTCAGACTTCTTTAAAAATAAATTTTAAATAAAAAATTATCTTTTTTATCCACTCAGAATCCTTTTTAAATAGAAATCGAATTTAAAATAATTTCACCAGCCTTTCGTACTTTTTTAAAAATATAAATTCCATTACTTCAGCTTCTCAGACTTTATTTTAAATTTAAAATCCCCTTTTCTATCTTCAAGTACTCTTTGTTAAATAAAAAAAACTTTCCTATCCTATCACACTCTTTTCAAATTTAAAATTTCCTATTCATCCTCTTTTTGCAATGAAAAATTCTTATTTCTATACTTTCAGACTTCTTTCTAAATACAAAACCCCCTTTCCATTCTCTCAGACTTATTGTTAGTTCGAAAATCCTCTTTTGCATGCTCTTAGACTCTTTTAGAATCCAAAAATCCCTTTATCGTCCTCCCATATACTTATTTTGCAACCCAAAATCTCGCTTTCCACCCCATCGGGCTTTTTTGCAATTAAAAATTCTCTTTTCTGCTCCTTAAAAATCCTTTTATAATCCAAAATCTGCTTTAAAAACCCTTCAACCTCCTTTTAGAATCCAAAATTTATCTTTAAAACTCTTGGAACGCCTTTTACAATTTAAAATCATTTTTTTCATCAGGTCAGATTCCTTTTTTTAAGTATAAAAACTCTTTTAAAGCCCTTCAGACTCATATTGAAATCCAAAATCCTCTTTTCTATTCTCTAAGACTCCTTTTTTATTCAAAATACACTTTTCCGTCCTCTCAGACTTCTTCTTAAATCTGACATTCTCTTCTCTATTCCCTTAGACTTTTTTATCAACTATAATGCTGTGTCCAATTTCTCAGACTCCTTTTGCAATTAAAAATCCCCTTTTCTTTCCTCTCTGCTCATTTTTCATCCAAAATACACTTTTTCATCATATCAGACTTTTAAAATATGAAATTCCCTTTTTGATTCTCTTAGATTTTCTAAAACTTAAAATCCCCTGTCCAACTTTTCAGATTTCTTTTTTGAATTCGAAAATTCCGTTTTCTATTCTCTCAGACTCCTTTTTTGTTCAAAATACACTTTTGCATCCTCTCAGACTCCTTTTTTAATTCGACATTTTCTTTTCTATTCCATAAGACTTTTTTATAAACTATAATCCCGTCTCCAACTTCTCAGACTCCTTTTGAAATCCTACATTCTCTTTTATATTCGCTTAGAATTTTTTATCAACTATAATCCCGTGTCCAACTTCTCAGACTCTTCTTGCAATCAAAAATCGCCTTATCTTTCCTCTCAGACAGCTTTTTACATCTAAAATACACTTTTTCATCATATCAGACTCCTTTTAAAATACTAAATCCCTTATTCGATTCCCTTAGATTTGTTATAACCAGAAATCCCCTGTCCAACTTCTCAGATTCCTTTTTTGCAATCCAAAATCCCCTTTTCTATTCTCCCATAATTCTTTTATGTTCGAAATATACTTTTCCGTCCTCTCAGACTTCTTTTTAAATCTTAAATTCTCTTCTCTATTCCCTTAGACTTTTTTTATAAACTATAAAGCTGTGTCCAACTTCTCATATT
>NC_046665.1:116763069-116768298 GCF_010883055.1 Belonocnema kinseyi | reverse complement strand
TCTATTCCCTTAGACTTTTTTTATAAACTATAAAGCTGTGTCCAACTTCTCATATTCCTTCTGCAATCCAAAATCCCCTTTTCTTTCCGCTCAGACTATACTATCAGACTTCCTTTAAAATCCTAAATTCCCTTTTCCAGATTTAAAAACCTTTTAAAATACTAAATCTAAATCTCCTTTTCGATCCCCTTAGATTTTTTATAACTTAAAATTCCCTACCTGACTTTTCAGACACCTTTTTTGATTTCCAAAGTCCCCTTTTATATTCTCTCAGACTCCTTTTTTAATCCTACATCCACTTTACTGTTCCCTTAGACTTTTTCATAAACTATAATCACGTCTCTAAAATCTCAGACTCCTTTTTTACAATCGAAAATCCCCTTTTCTATTCTCCCATAATTCTTTTTTGTTAAAAATACACTTTTCCGTTCTCTCAGACTTCTTTTTAAATCTTAAATTCTCTTCTCTATTCCCTTAGACTTTTTTTATAAACTATAAAGCTGTGTCCAACTTCTCAAATTCCTTCTGCATTCCAAAATCCCCTTTTCTTTCCGCTCAGACTATACTATCAGACTTCCTTTAAAATCCTAAATTCCCTTTTCCAGATTTAAAAACCTTTTAAAATACTAATTCTAAATCTCTTTTTCGATTCCCTTACATTTTTTATAACTTAAAATCCCCTATCTGACTTTTCAAACTCCTTTCTTGATTTCCAAAATCCCCTTTTATATTCTCTCAGACTCCTTTTTTAATCCTACATCCACTTTACTATTGCCTTAGACTTTTTCATAAACTATAATCACGTTTCCAACTTCTCAGAATCCTTCTGAAATCCAAAATCCTCTTTTGTTTCCTCTCAGACTGCTTTTTACATCAAAAATACACCTTTTCATCCTCTCAGACTCCTTTTAAAATACTAAATCCACTTTTCGATCTCCTTAGATTTTTTACCATCTAAAATCCCCTTTCATTTCCTTTTAGACTTTTCCTTAAATCTAAAAATCCTGTTTTCTATACTTTCAGACTCATTTTTAAATAAAAAATTTCCCTTTTCGTCATCTCTTACTCAGGCTCGTTTTTCAAGCCTAAATCCCCTTTTCGAATACCTTAGACATTTTCATAACTCAAAACCCCCTTTTTAAACCCTCAGATTCCTTTTTAATAAAAAATACACTTTTCCATCCTCTCAAACTTCTTTGTAAATTCTAAATCCCCTCTTTGATTCTCTTAGACTTTTATATAACCTAAAATCTCCTGTCCAACATTTTAGTCTCCTTTTGAAATCAAAAATTTCCTATTCTTTCCTCTCAGACTGTCTTTTCATGTGAAAAATACTGTTTTCTATTCTCTCGATTTTAAATCCGAAATCTTTTTTTACATTCCCTTAGTACCCTTTTATTGTCGAAAATCCTTTTTCCAACCCTTCAGACACCTTTTGCAATCCAAACCCTCTCTTTTCGCCCTTTCAAGGTTCTTTTTAAATCCAAAATCTCATTTTTCATCCTCTGAGACTCCTTTTGCAATTCAAAATCCTTTTTTCATCCTCTCACATTCCTTCTAAAATTGAAAATATCCTTTTATATCCTTTCAGAATCCATTTATTACCCGAAATCTCCTTTCCAATTCCTTAAATTCTTTTTCAAATCAAAAGTCTCCTCTTCTTTCCCTCTGAATCTTCTTTAAACTCCCCTTTAACCTCTCCCTTTTAAATCCTAAATTTCCTTTTCCATTCCTTAGTATCCTTTTATTGTCGAAAATTCCCTTTTCCAACCCTTCAGACACTTTTCGCAATCCAAACCCGCTCTTTTCGCCCTTTCAAGGTTCGTGTTAAATCAAAAATTCCTTTGTATATCCTTTTAGGTACCTTTCATTATCCGAAATATCCTTTCAATTACTTTTTTTGAAATTCAAAATCCTCTCCTTCATTCTCTCACAATCCTTTTTTATATTCCTTTAAAATTATTTTATTTTCCAAAATTACTTTTCCAGTTCCTAAGACTTAAAAAAATTTAAAATCCTCTTTTTTATCGCCTCAAAATCCTTTTAAAATCCCCTTTCATATCCCTTAAGAATTATTTTAGTTTCCAGAATTCCATTTCCAACCCCTAATACTTTTTTTTGAATTCAAAATACTCTTTTATATCCACTGAAACTCCTTTCAAAATCTCCTTTCCAACGGCTAAGACTTTTTTTTTGAAATTCAAAATCCGGTTTTATCGTCTGCAAGTTCTTTCCAAATTTTCTTTTACATCCCTTCATGATTATTTTAATATCCAAAATCTCCTTTCCAGCCCCTCAGACTTTTTTGACATGAAAAATCCTCTTTTTTATCCACTTAAACTCCTTTCAAAATCTTCTTTTATATCCGTTTGAAATTCCTTTATTTTCCAAAACCCCTTTCTAGCACCTAAGACTTTTTTTGAAATTCAAAATCCTCTTTTTCATCGCCTCAAACTCCTTTCAAAATCCTCTTTTATATTCCTTCAGAATTATTTTTTTTTTCGAAAACCCCCTTTCCAACCCCTGAGACATTTTTTTTGAATTTAAAATTCTGTTTTTATCCTCTAAAAGTCCTTTCAAAATCCTCTTTCCAACTCTAAAACTTTTTTTAAAGTTTAAAATTCTGTTTTTATCTTCTAAAACTCCTTTCAAAATCTTCTTTTACATCCCTTCATGACTATTTTATTTTATAAAATCCCTTTCTCGCCCCTAAGACTTTTTTTGAAATTCAAAATCCTCTTTTTCATCACCTCAAACTACTTTCGAAATCTTCATTTATATTCCTTCAGATTTTTTTTTCTTTCAAAAACCCCCTTTCTCACCCCTAAGACCTTTTTTAAAATTTAAAATCCTATTTCTTATCCCCTGAAAGTCCTTTCAATATCTCCTTTTCAGCCCGAAGACACTTTTTGAAATTCAAAATCCTTTTTTTTCTTCTGAAACCACTTTTAAAGACCTATTTTATATACCTTCAGAATTCTTTTATTTTTCAAAATCCCCTTTCTACACCCTAAGATAAAAAAATTCAAAATCCTCTTTTTTATCGTCTCAAACTCCTTTAAAAATCCTCTTTTATAGCCCTTCAGAATAATTTTATTTTCTATACTCCCCTTTCCAACCCATAAGACTTTTTTTAAAATTCAAAATCCTATTTTTATCGTTTCTATCCAAAATCTTCTTTCCAGCTCCTAAAACTTTTTTGAAATGAAAAATACTCTTTCTTATCCTCTCAAACTTCTTTAAAAATCCTCTTTTATATCCCTTCAGAATTATTTTATTTGATAAAATACACTTTCCAGCCCCAAAGACTTTTTTCGCAATTAAAAATCTTCTTTTTTATCGTCTCAAACTCTTTTCAAAATCATCTTTTATATCCTTTCGAAACTATTTGATTTTCTATAATCCCTTTTCCAATTCCTAAGACTTTTATTGAAATTCAAAATCATCTTTCTTATCCTCTCAAATTCCTACTTATTATCAAAAACTCCCATTTTATATCCTTCAGACTCTTTTTTCAATAAAAAATCCCCTTTCCGATTCCCTTAGGCTTCCTTTAAATTTCAAAATCCCCTTTCCAACCCACCTGGCAGAATAATTTTCTTAAAAAATTAAAAACAAAAAAATTTGCTATGATCGACCTCTGAATTATTATCCGATTGATTTATCCGTTTGCGTGATTGATTCTTAATTCATAGATTAAAATAAAATTAAAATTTCAAGCTGAGATCTGCATTTTGTTTTTGTAACAATTCTAATGTTCTTTCAAATTAGTTTTAGATATTCTGCATCGTAAAATATATGAATATATGTTGCATAATGCATATTTAATTAGAATAATTTCATGAACACTGTGCTTCGTCAAAGAGAATTGTTCTGTATTCAGTGTTCCCGCAAGTATCCTTCTAAGGAAACAAAACTTTGACAAGAATCGGACTGACCTATTTTCTATGATCGTGATAAAAAAGTTATACAATGAAATTCTTTATTCAATGTGCACGCAATACCTGAAAACGATCATTCATTTTATAAACATTGACGTCTTAAATTTACATGAGTACAAAAAGTCATAGTTTTTCAGTGTTTTTTTTAGCCAATATGATAAATTTAAATATTTTAATATAATAGAATTATTAAATTCAAGATTTTCAACAATAAAAGTAGTCTGAGAATATGGAAAAGGGGATTTTAAAATGCCTTAGGAGTCCTAAGAAGTGAAAAAAGGGATTTGGGATTACAAAACTAGTCTGAGTGGTTAGAAAGGAGGTTTTTGACTACAAAAATAGACTTAGAATATAGAAAAGGTGATTTTGAAATGCAATAGGAGTCCTAGAGAGTGGAAAAACGGATTTTGGATTGCAACAGGAGTCCTAGAGAGTAAAAAAGGGGATTTGGGATTGCAAAAAGAGTTTAGGGGTTGGAAAGCTGATTTTTGGCTATAAATGTAATCTGAGAATATGGAAAAGGGATTAGGAATATAACAGGAGTCCTACGGAGGCGAAAGAAGAGATTCGGGATTGTAAAAGTAGTCTAAGGGGTTAGAAAGAGGATTTTCGAAAATAAAAGTAGTCTGAAAATATAGAAAAGGGGATTTTGAACTGCAATAGGACGCCTAGGGTGTGAGAAAAGGAATTTTGGATTGCAATAGGAGTCACAGGTGATAAAAAGGGATTTGGGATTGTAAAAGGTGTCTGAGCGGTTATGATCGTGTATGAGGTGATGGATAGAGGGATTGAAAATTTAAGCTAGGCGAATTAAAAGGGTTTGAAAGGTGATTTTGGTTTATAGAATGAGACTGACTGAATGGAAATGGGATTTTGGATTCCAAAAGGAGTCTGAGGGGTTAGAAAGAGAATTTTTGACTAGAAAGATAGACTGAGAATATAGAAAAAGGGATTTTGAAATGCAATAGGAGTCCAGCGGGGGTAAAAAGAAGGGATTTGGGATTGAAAAAGTAGTCTGAGTGGTTAGAAAGGGGATTTTAGTATATATAAAATAGACTGAGAATATAGAAAAAGGGATTTTCAAATGCAATAGGAGACATAGGGGATGGAAAAAGGTATTTTGGATTGCAAAAGGAGTCTGAGGGGTTAGAAAGAGAATTTTTGACTAGAAAGATAGACTGAGAATATAGAAAAGGGATTTTGAAATGCAATAGGAGTCCAACGGGGGTAAAAAAAGGGATTTGGGATTGCAAAAGTAGTCTGAGGGGTTAGAAAGGGGATTTTAGTA
>NC_046665.1:116750309-116762969 GCF_010883055.1 Belonocnema kinseyi | reverse complement strand
GGGGGTAAAAAAAGGGATTTGGGATTGCAAAAGTAGTCTGAGGGGTTAGAAAGGGGATTTTAGTATATATAAAATAGACTGAGAATATAGAAAAGGGGATTTTCAAATGCAATAGGAGACATAGGGGATGGAAAAAGGTATTTGGGATTGCAAAAGGAGTCTGAGGGGTTAGAAAGAGAATTTTTGACTAGAAAGATAGACTGACAACATAGAAAAGGGATTTTGAAATGCAATAGGAGTCCAACGGGGGTAAAAAAAGGGATTTGGGATTGCAAAAGTAGTCTGAGGGGTTAGAAAGGGGATTTTAGTATTTATAAAATAGACTGAGAATATAGAAAAAGGGATTTCCAAATGCAATAGGAGACATAGGGGATGGAAAAAGGTATTTGGGATTGCAAAAGGAGTCTGAGGGGTTAGAAAGATAATTTTTGACTAGAAAGATAGACTGAGAATATAGAAAAGGGATTTTGAAATGCAATGGGAGTCCAACGGGGGTAAAAAAAGGGATTTGGGATTGCAAAAGTAGTCTGAGGGGTTAGAAGAGGAATTTTCGACCATAAAAATAGGATGGGAATATAGAAAAAGGGATTTTGAAATGCAATAGGAGTCCAACGGGGGTAAAAAAAGTGGTTTGGGATTGCAAAAGTTGTCTGAGGGGTTAGAAGAGGAATTTTTGACCATAAAAATGGGATGGGAATATAGAAACAGGGATTTTGAAATGCAATAGAAGTCCTAGGGGTGTAAAAAAGGGATTTGGGATTGCAGAAAATGTCTGAGGGGTTAAAAAGGGAATTCTCGACTATAAAAGTGGTCTGAAAATATAGAAAAGGAGATTTTCAAAATCAATAGAAGTCATAGGGGTTGGAAAAAGGGATTTTGGATTGCAAAATGTGTCCTAGGTGGTGAAAAAGGGATCTCGGAGTGCAAAAGGGGTTGGAAAGGTGATTTTCGACTACAAACGTATTCTGAGCATGCAGGAAGGAAGATTTTAGAATGTAACATGAGCCCTACTAGGGTAAAAAAGGGATTTGAAATTGTAAAAGTATTCAAAGAAAGTATTAAATCAAATCAAAGAAAAGTATTAAAAGAAATTGTAAAAGTAGTCCTACATGGGGAAAAGAAAGGGATTTGGGATTGCAAAAGTATTCTGAGGGGTTAGAAAGGGGATTTTAGACCATAAGAATAGGCTGAGAATAAGGAAAAGGGATTCTGAATTGCAATAGGAGTCCTACGGGGTTAAAAAATGGATTTTGGATTGCAAAAGGAGTCTGAGCGGTTATGATCGTGTATGAGGTGATGGATAGAGGGATTGAAAATTTAATCTAGGCGAATTAAAAGGGTTTGAAAGGTGATTTTGGTTTATAGAATGAGACTGACTGAATGGAAATGGGATTTTGGATTCAAAAAGGAGTCCAAGAGAATTAAAAAGAGGATTTTAAATTTAAAAAGGAATCTTAGAGAATGGAGAGGGGATTTTTGATTTCAATTGTAGTCTGGGTGAATTAAAAGGGTTTGAAAGGGGATTTCGGAGTATAAAGAAGTCTGAGGGGATGAAATAGAGGATCTTGGATTATAAAAGGAGACTGACTTAATGGAAAAGGGGATTTTGGATATAAAAAGAAGTCCGAGAAGTTGAAATAAGAGGAAAGAGGATATCGAATTATAAAACGTTATCTGAGAGGATAAAAGAGGGGAATTTCAAATTAAAAAGTCGGCTGAGAGAATAGAGACGAGGATATTTAATTGTAAAGAGAGTTTAAGGGGTTAAAAAGGGTATTCTGGATTAAAAAAGTAGTCAGTGAGAATGTAAACGAGAATTTTGGATTACAAAAGCAGTATTGGATTACAAAAGCAGTTTGGAAAGGGGATATGGAATTGAAAAGCAGTATGGAAAAGAGGATTTTAGATATAAAAAGAAGTCTGAGAGAATGAAAAATAGGATTTTGTATTTAAAGAGGAGTCTGATATAATGAAAAAGGGGATTTTGGAATTAAAAGCGACTCAGAAAGGATGGAAATCGGGGGCTTAAGTTGCAAAAAGAGTGTCAAGGGTTAGAAAGAGGATTTTGGATTATCAAAACAGTTTGAGGGGTTTGAAAGAGGATTTTGGATTATAAAATGAGTCTACCGAGAGAAAAATGAGGATTGTCGATTATAAGAGGAGTCTGTAGAGAGAAAAAAAGATTTCGGATTATAAAAGAACTCTGTGGGGTTTAACAGAAATTTTCTATTATAAAAGGAGTCTGTTCAAAGAGGAAAGAGGATTTTGGATTACAAAAGTAGGACTTATAGTGAAGTTTAATAAGATTGCAAAGGAAATTTTTGATTAAAAAATGGCCTGAGGAGCTAGAAAAGCTAGTACGGCGAAAGAGGAAAGGGGATTTTGAATTATAAAGGTGTCCGAGGGGATGAATAAGTCGATTTTAGAATTTAAAGGGACTCGGAGAGGATAGAAATGGAATGTTTTAATTGTAAAAGGAGTTTTAAGGGCGGTAAAAAAGGAAATTTCTAATCTCAAAGGAGTCTGAGAGGTGAAAATGGGAATTTAAAATTTTAAATGAGTATGATAGAACGAGAAACGGGATTTTTTAATATGGAAGGAGTACAAAGTAATAGAAAGATGGATTTAGAATTGAAAAATAAGTCAGTAGGTTTTAAAAGTGGATTTTAGATTATAAAAGAAGTCTATTAAAAGAGAGGAAAGAGGATTTCGGATTATAAATGTGTCTGAGAGGATTAAAAAGAGGAATTTGAAATTAAAATGTAGTATGAGGGGATGATAGATCAGAAAGGGGAGTGTTTGATTAAAAAAGGTGTACTATAAGATGAAAAAGGGGGTTTTTTAATGAAGAAGGGCTGTGACGTGATGAAAACAGGGATTTTAAAATAAAAAATAAGCCTGAGGGGTTTAAAAGAGGATTTTTGATGATAAAACGAGTCTTTCGAGAGAGCCAAGAGGATTTTGGATTATAAGAGGAGTCTTTCAAGAGAGAAAAGATGATTTCGAATGATAAAAAAGGTATCAGGGGTTTAAAAGAGGATTTAGGATTATAAAAGGAGTCTTTCGAGCGAGGAAGGTAAATTTTTAATTATAAAAGGAGCCATTCGAAAGAGAAAAGTGGATTTTGGATTATAAAAGGAGCCTGTCAAGAGAGAAAAGACGATTCTGGATTATAAAAGAAGGCTGTGGGGTTTGAAAGAGGATTTTAGATTATAAAAGGAGTTTGCCGAGAGAGCAAAGAGGATTGTAGATTATAAGAGGAGCCGCTAGAGAGAAAAAAACATCTCGGATTATAAAAGAAGTCTGTGGGGTTTATCAGAGATTTCTGATTATATGAAAGGAGTCTGTTCAAAGAGAGAGAAGTCTGACAAAAGATGATTTCGGTTTATAAAAGAAGTCTGTCGCGTTTGAAAGATGATTGTAAATTATAAAGGGAGTCTACCGAGACAGGAAAGAGGATTTTAGATTGAAAAAGCAGTCTGTTATCAGAGGAAAGACGATTTTGATTATAAAAGATGTCTGTGGGGTTCGAAAGAGGATTTTGGATTAGAAAAGTATTCTTTTCAGAAGCGAAGGAGGATTTTCGATTATAAACGGAGTCTGTCGAAGGAGCAAAGATGAGTATGGATTATGAAAAGAGTCTGTCAAGAGAGGAAAGATGATTTCGGATTATAAAAGAAGTCTGTCACGTTGGAAAGAGGATTTTAGATTAAAAAGGCAGTCTGTTATAAGAGGAAAGACAATTCTGGTTTATAAAAGAAGTCTGAGGGGTTCGAAAAAGGATTTTGGAATATAAAAGTATTCCTTTGAGATGGAAAAGAGGATTTTAAATTATGAAAGGAGTCTATCGAGAGGGAAGAGGATTTTAGATTATAAAAGGAGTCTGTCAAGAGAGAAAAGACGATGTCGGTTTTTAAAAGAAGTCTGCGGGTTTCGAAAGAGGATTTTGTATTATGAAAGGAGTCTGCAGAGAAAAAGAAAGTAGAGAATTTTTGATGATAAAATGATTCTTTTGAGAGAGCCAAGAGGATTTTGAATTATAAAAGGAGTCTGTCAAGAGAGAAAAGATGGTTTTGGACGATTTCGGTTTGAAAAAGGACTTTGTATTATAAAAGTAGTCTACCGAGAGAGGAAAGAGGATTTTAGATTATAAAAGGAGTCTATTAAAAGAGGAAAAGATGATTTCGGTTTTTAAAAGAAGTCTTAAGGGTTCGAAAGAGGATTTTGGATTAAAAAGGTATTATTTGAGATGGAAAAGAGGATTTTAAATTATGAAAGGAGTCTATTGAGAGGGGAAAGAGGATTTTAGATCATAAAAGGAGTCTGTCAAGAGAGAAAAGACGATTTCGGTTTATAAAAGATCTCTGCGGGGTTCGAAAGATGATTTTGGATTGGAAAAGTATTCTTTTCAGAAGCGAAGGAGGATTTTGGATTATAATCGGAGTCTGTCGAAGGAGCAAAGATGACTATGGATTATAAAAAGAGTCTGTCAAGAGAGGAAAAATGATTTCGGATTATAAAAGAAGTCTGTCGCGTTTGAAAGAGGATTGTAAATTATAAAAGGGGTCTACCGAGAGAGGAAAGAGGATCTTAGATTATAAAAGCAGTCTGTTATAAGAGGAAAGACGATTTTGGTTTATAAAATATGTCTGCGGGGTTCGAAAGAGGATTTTGTATTATAAAAGTATTCTTTTCAGAAGCGAAGGAAGATTTTAGATTATAAATGGAGTCTGTCAAGAGAGAAAAGACGATGTCGATTTTTAAAAGAAGCCTGCGGGTTTCGAAAGAGGATTTTGTATTATGAAAGGAGTCTGCAGAGAAAAAGAAAGCAGAGAATTTTTGATGATAAAATGATTCTTTTGAGAGAACCAAGAGGATTTTGAATTATAAGAGGAGTCTGTCAAGAGAGAAAAGATGGTTTTGGATGATTTCGGTTTGAAAAAGCACTTTGGATTATAAAAGTATTCTACCGAGAGAGGAAAGAGGATTTTAGATTATAAAAGGAGTCTATTAAAAGAGGAAAGATGATTTCGGTTAATAAAAGAAGTCTTAAGGGTTCGAAAGAGGACTTTGGATTAAAAAAGTATTCTTTCGAGAAGGAAAAGAGGATTTTAAATTATGAAAGGAGTCTATCGAGAGGGGAAAGAGGATTTTAGATTATGAAAGGAGTCTGTCAAGAGAGAAAAGACGATTTCGGTTTATAAAAGAAGTCTGCGGGTTTCGAAAGAGGATTTTGGATTATAAAAGGAGTCTGCAGAGAAAAAGAAAGCAGAGGATTTTTGATGATAAAATGATTTTTTCGAAAGAGCCAAGAGGATTTTGGATTATAAGAGGAGTCTGTCAAGAGAGAAAAGATGATTTCGGATTATAAAAGAAGCCTGTCGCGTTTAAAAGAGGATTTTGGATTATAAAAGTAGTCTACCGAGAGAGAAAAGAGGATTTTAGATTATAAAAGGAGTCTATTAAAAGAGGAAAGATAATTTTGGTTTATAAAAGAAATCTTAAGGGTTCGAAAGAGGATTTTGGATTAAAAACGTATTCTTTTGAGAAGGAAAAGAGGATTTCAAATTACGAAAGGAGTCTATCAAGAGGGGAAAGAGGATTTTAGATTATAAAAGAAGTCTGTCAAGAGAGAAAAGACGATTTCGGTTTATAAAAGAAGTCTTAAGGGTTCGAAAGAGGATTTTGGATTATAAAAGTATTCTTTTGAGAAGGAAAAGAGGATTTTAAATTATGAAAGGAGTCTATCGAGAGGGGAAAGAGGATTTTAGATTATAAAAGGAGTCTATTAAAAGAGAAAAGACGATTTCGGTTTATAAAAGAAGTCTTAAGGGTTCGAAAGAGGACTTTGGATTAAAAAAGTATTCTTTTGAGAAGGCAAAGAGGATTTTAAATTATGAAAGGAGTCTATCGAGAGGGGAAAGAGGATTTTAGATTATAAAAGGAGTCTGTCAAGAGAGAAAAGACGATTTCGGTTTATAAAAGAAGTATGCGGGTTTCGAAAGAGGATTTTGGATTATAAAAGGAGTCTGCAGAGAAAAAGAAAGCAGGAGTCTGTCAAGAGAGAAAAGATGATTTCGGATTATAAAAGAAGCCTGTCGCGTTTAAAAGAGGATTTTGGATTATAAAAGTAGTCTACCGAGAGAGAATAGAGGATTTTAGATTATAAAAGGAGTCTATTAAAAGAGGAAAGATAATTTCGGTTTATAAAAGAAGTCTTAAGGGTTCGAAAGAGGATTTTGGATTATAAAAGTATTCTTTTGAGAAGGAAAAGAGGATTTTAAATTATGAAAGGAGTCTATCGAGAGGGGAAAGAGGATTTTAGATTATAAAAGGAGTCTGTCAAGAGAGAAAAGGCGATTTCGGTTTATAAAAGAAGTCTGCGGGTTTCGAAAGAGGATTTTGGATTATAAAAGTATTGTTTTGAGAAAGGAAAGAGGATTTTGGATTATAAAAGGAGTCTACCGAGAGAGAAAAAAGGAGTTTGAAATATAAAAAGGAGTCTGTTGAAAAAGGAAAGAAAAAAGAAATTTCAGCTTTTAAAAGAAATTTCGGTGTTTGAAAGGGGATTTTAGATTATAAAAGGAGTATGTCAAGAGATGAAAGATAATTTCAGTTCATAAATGAAGACTGTAGGGTCTAGAGAGAGAATGGAATGATGATTTTGGATGATAAAATGAGTCTATCAAGAAAGGAAATATGATTTCAGTTTATAAGATAAATCTATGGGATTTAAAAGAGGATTTTGGATCATAAAAGGAGCCTGTCAAGAGATAAAGATGATTTCGGATTATAAAAGGATTCTTTCGAAAAAGGAAAGAGGATTTCAGATCATGAAAGGAGCCTGTCAAGAAAGAAAAGAGGATTTTGTATTATAAAAATAGTCCGTCTAGATTGAGAAGAGGATTTTGGATTATAAAAGGAGTCTCGATTAAGGGGGGAAAGAGGATTTCTGATTATAAAAGAAGTCGGACCGAATGAAAAAGGCGATTTTGGATTGTAAAAGGAGTCTGAGGGGTCAGCATGGGGGATAGTAAATTTAAAACATGCATGATAATATGTGGAATGGAATTTTTAATTGTAGAAGGAGTAAGAGGTGATCGAAAGAAGGATTTTAAATGAAAAAAAGTCGGAGGGTTTTAAAAGAGGAATCTCTATCATACAACGGGTTTGTCGTGAGAGAAAAGTGGATTTCAGATAATAAAAGGTGTCTGAGAGGATTAAAAGGTGGAATTCAGAATTAAAAAATAATCTCAGAGGACAGAAATAAGGATTTTGATTTGTCACCTCCTAAACCATCAAGAACTCATTTCTCCTTTAGGAGTTTCGTCAGTTGCAGTTCAATAATTTAAAGGGTGAAAATTCCTCTAAACCGTTCCTTCAGATCTCGTTTATCTTTCATGGGATCGTATGTGTTTTGAAAAAGCTGTCGGGTATGTTTTTAGTGGAACAAGTGGAGTATGCGCATGGGGTGGCTGTGCCACGATACCTTGGAGTCATGAACAAGCAGTAGAACGTGCCGGTACGAAGCGGTGGTCGGACGGTTTTACCTTTCGTCCTTCTTTGCTTTCTCAAAGCTTTCGTCAGTTCATACACGAACTAAAAAAGAAAAAAAAAGTGAAAAAAGTCCATGTTTTCACTCCTGATTCTCACCAATCAGGGGTTGTTCGTCTTTCTCTCAAAACCTTTTCAGCCCCAATTCAAAGAAGAAACGGGTGAAAAAGCGGTAGAATGTCTTTTCTCCCCATGATTAATGACTTTAATGAACTTTACAAAACTTTCTAAAAGATTAGAAAATTATCCGAAAACTCGGAGAAATTCAGTGAGTCAAATTAGTGTCTTCTAAATAAAAATGATAGGGGATTAATGAACAGTGATTAAAATAAATTGCATGAAAATTAAAAGAATAAATGGTTTTATCTGCATTACATAAAATGGTCAGTGTCTTCGATAAGATAAGAGTGCCGATCTGTCTTTGATGATACTCTTTCCTCTGATCTGAAGTTTTTTTAGGAAGATGTAAACATTTAGATAAGTTGAAAATATACAAAGTGCGATTTATCGCTACCGGAAGTTTCAGAGACGATTGGAAATGTAATTTATCCGAAAAGATCAGAAATCTGAGGTGACTTATTTGACCCATTATCGGAAAGATTTCTTATTAAAGAGAGGATTTGAGAATGATAAGACAGCAACGTGACACCATATATATTTGTCACGGACCTTTTCAGCGTGAAATTGAAAAGCAAAGTGGAAACTCAAGTGTGTGAAGATAAATCGCGCAAAATCGCGCAGAACATTTTCAGATCACAGGAATTTTTTCTTTCGTTTATGTCGGCTGTGATTTATTTTGAAACGGGATAATCGACACGACGGGAGACTCCTAGAGCTGGAAAGTGTAGTGAAAAAGTTGAAGGCACCTAAATTTTAAATTTACTCGGATTTTTATTAAATTTAATTAATTTTTTAATTAAATTGAATTTATTTTTTTCTAAATTAATCCAACTAATAATCAAGATTCAGGAAGTGTGTCTACTTCCGTCCTAGGGTAAAGTGAAGAAACTTTGACTCTTCTGGAAATATTCTTGAAACAAGTTGTCAAAGGAACTGTTCCTAAGTGGCATAATTATCTCACACGTCTCTTCCTTCAAATTTGGTGAGTACAAATTTTGCATAAATTCGAATTTATTATTTCTTATCTTGTGAAAGAAATATGATTTTTTTTTGATAATCGGATTCGATAAGGAAAACAAATATTTAACATTGAACATTAAAATGATTTTTAATTAAAAAAAGATGTATTGGATTTTAAAGTATACAAATAATTTTCTGAAACTTCTAGGCTTCTGGCACTGACCTTTGAAATATTAAAATAACAATAAATCTGTTTTATTGCACCCTTTTTCAGATGTGATGAATTACAATAAATTACGATAAATCAGAAATTGTAATTTTTCGTAAAAATTTGTAATGAATTTTAGAATTTTAGAAAATTTCGAATTATTGCGCAAATTTGTAATTTATATTACATTTTTATCGTTTTTTTTTAATCCTTTGAAATAGTAGAAAATTACAAAAAGTCTGCTAGAAACTAAATTTTTTTGCTAGTTTTTAACACTAACAAAATTTTAGAAATATTTATACAAAATTTCACTTCAACCGAAATAAATTTAAAATATTTAAATACGTTTTTAATATTTTTATTGGATTAAAAATTTTTAAATTTAATCAATACCGAAAAGTACAATATTCAGAAAATTGTAATTTTTTCTAAAAATGTCTAATTAAGTGTACACCTTTTGAAGTTTTTGTATTCCGTCCAAAAATTATAGTTTATAATAGATTGTTTATCGTTTTTTCAAATCGTTTAAAATCGTAGAAAATTATCAAAAACCCACTAAAAACTAAACAATTTTGCTGGACTTCAGCACAAACAAAATTTTCCGAATAGTTATAAAAATTATTGATATTTACATTTTTTCATCTTTTTTTAACTGTTAAAGATCGTAAAAAATTGCAAAAAACCTGCTAGAAAATAAATTTTTTTGCTAGGCTTCATGAGTAATACAATTTTAAATATATTTGTAAAAAAATTTAATATTCGCGTCAAAAATTTTTTGTATTGGATTATGAATTCTTAAATTAAAATATGAAAAATTAAATTTTGCAATACCTGAAAAGAACTTTTATCAAAAAATTGTATTTTTTTTTAAATTAGTAATTACGTGTACAGCTTTTTATGTTTTTGAATTCTGTCCAAAAAATTGTAGTTTATATTATATTTTTTCATTTATCTTTTAAAAATCTTTAAAGATTGTAGAAAAATACAATAAATTTACTAGAAAGTACAATTTTTTCTAGATTTCAACACTAAAAGAATTTACAACTAAAAGTTTTAATATTTACATTTTAAATACTTTTATTAGATTATGAACTTTTTCAATCTAATCAATACCTAAAAACTTCAATAATCAGAAAATTGTAATTTTTTATAAAAATTTGTAATCACGTGTGCAGCCATTTAAGTTTTTTAATTCTGTCAAAAAATTGTAATTTATTTAATATTCTTTTATTGCTTTTTTTAATGTTTATAGATCGTAGAAAATTATAAAAAATATTCTTGAAACTGCAATTTTTTTCTAGATTTCGATTCTAACAAAATTGTACAAATAAAAATTCCCGTTTTAAATATTTTTATTGGATTATGAAAACTTCAAATTTAATAAATACCTACAAAGTACAATAATCGAAATATGGTAATTTTTTGTAAAAATTTGTAAATATTTGTACAGCCTTATAATTTTTTAAATTACGTCGAAAAGTTGTAGTTTATATAATATTTTTTCGTCGTTTTTTAAATTGTTAAAGATCACAGGAAATTATAAAAATCTACTAGATACTACACTTTTTTCAATACTTTAAGACTAACCAAATTTTACAATTATTCATAAAAAATTTTAATATTCATATTTTTCATATTTTATTTGAATCATAAAATTTTTAAATTAAAATTCAAATCAATTTTACAAACCTAAAAAGCACCTTAACCAGAAAAATATAATTTTTTCTATTTGTAATTACTTTTACAGCTTTAGAAGTTTTTGAATTCTGTCAAAAAATGTTAGTTTATGTTGGTTGTTTGATCTTTTTTTGAAATTTTAAAAATCATAGAAAGTTACGAAAATTCTGCCAGGAACTAAATTTTTTAATTAGACTTGAACACAAACAAAATTTTACAAATATTTTTTTAAAAATTCAAAAAGTGTAGTTTATATTATATTTTTCGTCGTTTTTTAAACAAATTGTTAGATATTTGAAAGTTAATTTTTTTGTAACAATTTATAATTTTTTGAATTTGTGCAAATAATTGTAGATTATAGTAGCTTTTTTCTTTTTTTTTAACCCCGTTCAATACTGTTGAAAATCACACAAAAAATCTAGAGAAACTATAAATCGCTCAAATAAGAGTTATATACTTTTTTAAAATTCTACAAATTTTTATAAAAAATTTTAATT
The DNA here is from genome assembly GCF_010883055.1 of Belonocnema kinseyi. Classification (NCBI taxonomy): domain Eukaryota; kingdom Metazoa; phylum Arthropoda; class Insecta; order Hymenoptera; family Cynipidae; genus Belonocnema; species Belonocnema kinseyi. The sequence goes on along the minus strand of NC_046665.1, from coordinate 116,751,953 downwards.
TAAATATTTTAAATATTTTTATTCGATTGAAAACTTATTTCCTAAAATTGAATACTTTTGCAAAATTGCACCAAAAATTTATAAAAGAAATTTATTTACACATTTTAAATATTCTTACTTTTTTAAAATTCTACAAATTTTTATAAAAAATTTTAATTTAAATATTTTTATTCGATTGAAAACTTATTTCCTAAAATTGAATACTTTTGCAAAATTGCACCAAAAATTTATAAAAGAAATTTATTTACACATTTTAAATATTCTTACTGGATTACAAACTTTTTAAATTCAAAGAATACCTACATTAATATAAAGTGCAAAAACTCTAGAAAATTACAAAAAATATACTAAAAGTTACAATTTTATGCTAGAATTCATTACTTTTGCCAAATTTTACAAATTATAATAAAATATTTAAATTTTTTCAACATTTCAGATGTTTTTATTGCATACTACACTTTTACTAAATTTTACAAATATTTATAAAATATTACAATTTTTACATTTAAGATATTTTTATTAAATTATGAACTTCTTAAATTTAATCGAAACCAAATATACAATAAAGTCAAACAATCAGAAAATTACATTTTTTGAAAAAATTTGCAATTGCTTGAAGTTTAGGAAAGAAATGTAGTTTATAGCAGACAGATTTTTCTATTTTCTTGTAAACCGTTCAAGGCTGTCGAAAATTACAGAATAAATAATTTTTTACTGGAATACAAAATTTAATAAATACTTATTAAAAAATTGTTAGAAAATATCAAAATAACATAGAAGAGCAACAATCAGGAAATTGTTTTTTTTTTTGTAAAAATTTTCAATAATTTGAAGTTGAGTAAAAAATTCTTGTTTATAGTAGATTTTTTTAACCATTCAGGAATTCTAAAAAATTACAGAAAGAATGTACTAGAAACTAGAATTTCAATACTAAATTTAAACACTGTTACAAAATTTTACAAATATTTATAAAAATTTTGAATTTTCACTTGTACAATATTTTTATTTGATTTTGAACGTTATAAATTTAAACAATACCTGAATTGCAAAGAAGGACAACAATCAGAAAATATTATTTTTTTGAACAAATCGTAATATTTTCGTGAAAAGTTGATTATCACTTATGAAATTCTGTAAAAGTGTCAGGAATATACCAAAAACTGCGGTTTTAAGTTAAAAACTACAAGTTTTGTTAGAATTCGGATACGCTTATAAAATTTTACAAGTAATTACAAAGGTTAAAAAAATATTATAATTTGTATATTATTGTAATTTATTCTTAAAATAAATGTATTCAATCAATTACAATAAAGTTTCACAATTTTTCAAGTATTTTAATTTAAGCTGAAAAATTTATTTAATTGTAGATTTTTATTCATAATTTTAGAAAAAAATCCTTAAGGATCATAGAAAATTACAAAAAAGTCTGCTTTGATAAAAATCAGTTTTCAATACGTCAAAAAATAATTGGTCCTCAGCATTAAATTTTGTTACGAAGATTGTAATATTTCTGCTTGAAATTTTTTGGAAATTTGTACAGAAAATTACAATTTTTACATAATTGTATTTTATTGTAATTTATTATGTTTTATTGAAAAAATGTATTATCATTAATATTTTCAATCTATTAATTAATAATTTTTT
>NC_046665.1:116714852-116750209 GCF_010883055.1 Belonocnema kinseyi | reverse complement strand
TCTTTAACCTCCTCTCCCTTGCCTTTCTTTACTATTGGTATAACTACTCCTTCTTTCCATAACTCTGGCCACCCCTCTCCTCTCCATACTCTATTACACATTTTACTAAATCTTACAAATATTTATAAAAAATTAAAATTTTAACCAAGTGCGAAAAAAAATACCTTCTATTTTCGTAAAATCTAATGACATTTTAATATCAAAATCTTTTTTATATCTATTCCGCAACTCAGTACTTAAAAAAGGAAAATTTCTCGTTTTCAAATTCAAAATTGTATTTTTGATCAGAGCACAAATTTGAAAAATATGAACTTCTAACGAAAAAAATTTATCTCAAGTAATAAAAAAGTATTGCTTGATTTATTTGTTATTCGAAGGGAAGATGTAAACAAATTCTTTCATTAAATAACATTTTTGTCACAAAAATGTTAAAAGCATAGCAGAATTGAAAAAAAATTAAGATTTATTGATGTAAAATTAAATGATAAAAAAATTAATTACCAACAAAATAAATTTGTAAAAAAATATTTTGATTTTTTAAGCAAACAGATTAATTTTTAATCAAAAAGAAAAAACAATTATAAACAAAATGTCGACGAAAAATGAAATGCTTAAATTTTTAGTGTCAAAAATTAATTTGCAAAAAAAACTAATTTTGAACCAGGCAATGAAATTTTAACCAAAAAGATTAATTTTCTGCCAAAAAATAATATTTTTAAACAAAACAAATGGATTTCTAACAAAAGATTTAAACTTTTTATGGATTGTTCAATCTAATAGTTGAATTTGTACACAAAAAGGTTAATATTTTACCAAAAAGGACACATTTTTAACAAACTAAATAAATTTTTAACTGAAAAAGATCAATTTTCAAGAAACAATAAAATAGTTTAAGTTTCAGTTAGAGAAATAAGTTTTAAAGTAAATAAAATAAATTTTGAAAAAAATAGTTAAAGTTGCAGCCAAACATATTAATTTTGTACTAATAAAATTAAATGTCTATAAAAAAATTTAGTTAAATTTTTAGTTAAGCAGAATAATTTTGAATTAAAAAAACTGATTTTCAACCGAAGAAATGAGTTGTAAAAAAATATTAATTTTCCACGAAAAATGAATAATTTTTAACAAATTGCATGCATTTTTAAACAAATATTTTATTTTTTAATAGATTTTTAAATCTAATAATTGAATTTTCTACTAAAAAGGTCAAAAATATTTTGTTGAATAAATAAAGAAAATTGAAGGCAAAAAATTAATTTTGAATAATAAGATTTTCATTTTTCGATGAAAAACTGTGCAAAAAAACCAAAAAATACGAATATAAAAAAAAGAGTTGAATTTGCAATTACGAACGATTTTTCAATCGATAAAGAAAAAAATCTAATCCAAAATGTTAAAGTTTCCAACTCATACAAAATTATTTTGAAAAAAAGTTGAATTGACAACGAAAAAATATGCATTTTCTACCAAAATAATTAAATTTTCGGCTCAAAGAGACGAGTTTTCGACTAAATAAGTGAATATTAAACTTCAAAAGATAAATTTTCAAGAAAAAAAAGTGTTTTAGTTTTAAGTTTATGAAAAAGTTTTTAACTGAATGAAATACATTTTTTTTAAAATAGTCGAATTTTTTACTAAAAAAATGAATTTTTAACCAAAAAGATTAAATATCTATAACAAAAATTTCGACAAAAAATGAAATATTCAAATTTCTAGTAGAAAAATTAATTTTCAACAAATAAAAACTAATTTGAAACCAAGAAATGAAATTTCAAACATAGAAAATAGTTTTCTGCCGAAAAAGAGTAGTTCAAAGCAAAATACATGCATTTTACTTAAAAGGTAAAAAAAAATATAAATAAAAAAGAAATAAATTTAAAAAAATTTTAAGACAAAAAAATTAATTATGAATAAAAGAGATTAATTTACTGTCAAAAATGTTAATTTTTAATAAAATAGAGGAACTTACAACCAAAAAGGTGAATTACTCACCAAGCAGGTTAATTTTCTACCACAAAAGGCAATTTTTCAAAACAAAAAAAAAAAGAAATTTTTAAATTAATAGTTGAAATTTTCAACTAAAGAATATTCATTTTCTACCAAACAAGGAATACTTACATTTTCAGTTAAAAAATGTTATAAAATTATTTAAATTTTAAACATAAAAAAATGTGTTGTAACTCAAATGATGAATCATCACTTCAAAAATGATTTTTTAACAAGGCTATTCCATGTTGAACTCAGTAGTTGAATTTTGAACCAAACAAGGTTTCACAATTTTTTGTAAAAATTTCGAATTACTTGTAAAATTTCGAAAATTGTCTAATTTTAGCATAAAAATGTTAATGTTTATGAAAATTATAATAAATTCTACTATTGCAAGCCCATTACTTTTTTCATTACTGTATTGGATATTGTAATTGATTGTATTTTGCAATGAAAATTAATCTCTATCAGAGCTATTACTTCTATAGGCTCTATTTATAGATACCAAGATAATTAAAATCACAGTAATTATTTATAGAAGAGTCTAAGATTCTGCGATAAAAATTGTATAAATAGACCATCTTATGCCATCAAAACATTTTTAAAGCTGATGAAAACCAGTGTTCAATCCTTCTCAATAAAAAAAGGAAATTCCAATATGATCATAATTTTTTTAAAGGCTGCCGTAAATTCACCGCTGTTTTCCTGAAAATACATTTCGAAAAAAAGTCTGACATTCTGTGGGAAAACATCAAACTTTTTTCAATTTTTTTATCTTTAACGATAAAACAGCAATGAAAATGATAAATAACGTTCTTTTTATTTTTCCATCTACACTTTTATCATTCTACATTGTATTCCGTTTTTTTTTTTTATTATTAATTTTAGGACCAGTTTTATAAATTTTACTTTTACACTCGCAGTTCAAAATTCATGAAAATAATAATTATATTTTTGTTAAATTAATCTACTCTTTTTTGTGAATTTCTTTGAATTTATGAAACTACTTTCATTAGTAATTTTCATGTGAATTCATTTTTTTAACTGGTCTAGAATCAATTTTTTTAAATACTGATTTTTTAAATTGTGAAAAAATGTTCCATTTCCCCGCTGGGATCCGAACCCAGGTCTTACAGATTGCCAGTCTGATGCTCTTACCCATTAAGCATTTTTTTTATTTATTATTTTTTTATTATTTATTATTTATTAAAAAAATATTAATTTTAGATCAATAAACAAAAATGAATTAACATCTAAATTAGTAAGGACATTTACCTGATAAAGGAAAATAATCTCGTCTTCCCGTAGCTTGGTGGGTAAGAGGATCAGACCGGCAATCTCCGCGACCTGGGTTCGGATCCCAGCGGAGGTAGAGAGAATTTTTTTTCACTACTAACAAAAATGCATATTAAAAATATATTGATTCTAGAAAAATAGACAAAAATAATTTAACATTAAAGTTATTAATGACATTTACCTTTTTACAAACCTTAAAAAAAACTTTCATTAGTTTTGAAAGACTAAAAATAAATTGTGGTATGCGAATCTGAAACAAGTTTCACATGCTGTTTCCTTTTCGAAAAACCTATTCGCTTGTAGATACGTCTAAAAGTTTTTATGTCTTTTCTTCATTTAACATCCGATCTATTATTTCTTTTTCGAAGCATTGGTAGCAAAGTTCCAATGAAAGTTTGCTGTTAGGGAAGAGGAGCGTTACAAATTTAAGTTTTTATCTTTCCGATGGTAAAAGTAGAAAGATGAAAGAAATTTATATTTCTTTAAAAAGAATGCAATTTTAAGTTTTAAACATTTAAATGGAAAAAGCCTCAATAGAAAGTTGGATAGTCAAAAAAAAAAAAAAAATCCGGGTCTACAAGTCGGTTTTTTGTGAAAAATGTTTATTTTATTTAAATAATCACTATTTGTGTATTTTTACTTTAGATTAATCCGGTTTTTGAAAATAAAACGCTTATTTTATTTTAATGGAATTTCATATTCTAATATTAAAAACAGAAACAATTTAAACTGATTTTTGTTTAAATACCATATCATAGAATATCGTTAGTTGGATTTATTGTCGGAAAGAGAAAAAATACTTTTTTTTATTGACGATTGGTTTAGAGTTATGAAAAAAATTAAATTTAACAATCATTTTAAAACTTCAAATTCATATTAGATTTTGCTTGCGTATGATTTAAACATGCTTTGCTATTTTACGAATAAAATATTTTTTCAAATGAATTTTTTAATATGAATTATTAATTATATAATTCTGAATTAAAATTAATTAGGTAAAATTCTGAATATGGCTATCTCAGAATGTACTCAAAAATAAAAGAAAAATCTTTTCCTGGTTAACCAGCTTTTATCCGGATCATTAAAATTTTTACATTTAATCTTTCAAAACTAAATATTTGTCAATTAAATTATTAAAAAATTAACTACAAGATTTTTTCTTGTTGTAAAAGGGTTTCTGAAATGGAAGTGGGGCTTTATTCTTAAGATATAAGGGTGCGGGTTTATTTTTAATTTTTTTTTTAATTAACAGAGGGAAATCATTAAAAAAAATATTTGTATTAAATTGAAATGGAGGGAATTTTGGTTTTTATCTTTTTATGAATCGAAAATGGGAAATTTTTATTTTGAACGCTTTGATTAAAATTTTTATTAAGTCGAAGCGGGGCAAATTCTTTTATTTTAGACATTTCTTGTCAGAACAAAAGTATGAATGTTTTATTTTCAATAATTTCAGGAATCGCAAGAGGGAATTAAAGAAACATTTTTATTAAATTGGAAAGGAGGAAATCTTGGTATTAAATTTTGTTTTGAATTGTGTAATTTAAATTTTATTTACAATTAATATCTCAATTGGAATAGGGTGATTTTGTATTTTTAACATTTTTATTAAGTTAAAAGAAAGAAAGTTTTTCTTTACATTTTTTTGATTGGAAAAGGAAATTAATTCATTTAAAGAATTTTTATAAATATTATACTAAAGTTGAAAGAACAAAAGTTTTATAATTTTCATATTTTTCTTAAGATAGGCAGGTGGTAATTTGTTTTAATAAATAAGAAGAGAAACATTCTTTTTATTGAGTTGGAAGAAGGGAATTAAAAAAAAATCTTTTTCTTATTCGAAACAGGGAACAATATTTAAAAAATTTTGTTTAAAATCTGAAGAGTGAACATTTTTGTATTCAATTTGTTCCTGAATCGCAAGAGGGAATTTTTAAAAAGCATTTTTATTTAATTGGAAAGAAGGAAATCTTGGTATTAAATTCAATTCTGAATTGGATTATAGAAATTTTATTTTTAATAAATTTCGGAATTGAAATAGGACGATTTTGTATTTTAAAAATTTTTATTGAGTTGGAAGAAGGAAAATGGGGGTTCAAAAAATTTTTTTTTAATTAGGAAAGGAAATTGAATTTTAACATTTTGATAAATATTTTACTAAAGTTAAAGGAAGAAAAGTTCTGTAATATTCATATTTTTCTTAAGATAGAAAGGCGATAATTTTTTTTCTAAATTGGAAGAGGAAAATTCCGACTTTTTATTGAGTTGGAAGAAAGAAAATTTTGGAGTTTGATCATTTTCTCATTCGAAATAATTTTTTTCAATTAGAAGAGAAAAAATGTTGGCATTAATTTGTTTCTGAATAGGAAGAGCCAGTTTTTTAATTTTTTAAATTTCGATATAAATTTTGCTGGAGTTGAAGAGGGAAAAATTCTGTCATTTTCACATTTTTCTCAAGATAAAAGCTGGAAGTTTTTTATTTCTTTCTGAATTCGAAAAGGAAGATTATTTCTTTTTAACATTTTTCTTAAGTTGGAAGGCAGAATAATTTAAATAAAAATTTCTGAATCAGAAGAAGCAATTTTTTATTATTAATATTGTTAGTGACTTTAATGGGTTAAACTTTTAAAATTTTACTTGGGATGGAAGGGGTGAAGTGTTTTCAATTAATTTATTTTGCAAGTTTTGAGTTTTAAATGTTGTATTTATATAATTTTTATTTTATTTAAAATTATTCAGTTTTTAATTTTGAATGAAAGATTTAAGTTTTTAGACATTTGTAATGTTTAATTCTTTAAACTAAAATGTTTTAAATTAAAATATATTTTTGTGGAAATATATTTCGTTTAAAAATTGGAAATCTGATAAATTGAACAGTTTTATATACAATGCCGTAAAATTTAAACAATTCGGGAGTAAAGGATTATTCATAAAAATTGTAAAAAAATTTGTCCTTCAAAAGTCAGGATCAAAAATAATTAAACTTTTTTGGAATGCAGGGTTCCTTTTTTTTGTTTGACAAAAAGATGATTTTTTTTGTATATAGATTTTTCAAATGAAAAAACTTTTGATACTAAAAAAATTTTTGTTTGAAAACAGCCAAATTTATTTTTACCTTCATTTTTTTTTAAATTTAATTTAGTGGGATTAAACATTTATTAGTGAGAATCTCACTAATTTAATTCAGTGAGTTATTTTTATCTATTGGAATCAATTTTCATAATTATTTCAATAAAAAGAAAAATTTTATTTTTAAAAAACTGACTTGGAGGATCCCTGAATGTTTTTTTTTTCTAACAAAAATTAGGGGTAATTTTATTACCAAAAAGAACATTTAGCATGGTCACTAATTGAGAAAAAAAGTTTTTTTGAACTTTCCTAATGGACAGTCGATTTATGGTAATCTAGTGTCAGAATTCAAATTTAAATAATTGTCTGTTATCACTCTGAAATTGTGTTTTATCGTTTATTGGATTTGCTTTAAAAGCATTTAAATGAAAAACGATATAAAAGCGACTTTCTAGTTATGACTGAGAATCCAGCTTTCATTTAAATAAAAGACGAATTATAAAAAAAGTTGTATGTTAAATTTTATGTGCTTACTTTATTTATCCAAAATTATTGGTTGAGTGAAATTGGATTGATGAATGATGCATTTGAATTATTTGTTATTTTGTAAAAAATGAACGGTAATTTAGTCGATAGAAGCAGTTGGTGAGTTCTAACGTTGGCGTTGAACGTTTTATCGCCGTGGTCTGGCGGTGGACGATTATAATGATTTATGGTGCCAAATTTCTCAAGTCACGCGGTTTCGTTGCTTAGACTTCAAGCAGACTGGGAATTGTTATCACCTTTAAACATTATTCATCGTCTATGTAAAAAACCGGGACAGAATTACCATTTTTTGCATTTAATTGTCTTTATTTTATAGTGATCCGGAAGATACTTTTTAACCGGAACTACCCATTTTGGGTCGCTTGAACCGAATCTGAAGTCATAATACGAAAGTTAGCTTTTTACTTCTTCATCCTCTCAAGAAACACCTTTTTCCGTAAATTTCATAGCCCGTGAAAAATTTTGTGTTCCCACGGACCAGACAAGTCAACTTTAATGTATTTTGGGTCACTGAATCGGAATCCGACTTCGGAATTTCGAAATTAGTGCTTCTTTTTCAGGTTAGGCAATTTTGACGTTAGCATGAAAAAAGAGCTAACTTGAAAATTCCGACGTTGAATTCGGTTTCAGCGACCAAAAATAGCCAAAATTGACTAGTCTAGTCTGTCGAAGCTCCTACTTTTTGTGTGGTTGTGAAATGTACGGTAAAAGTTTGTTTTGACGTTGGGAAGAAAGCAAGAGATAACTTCGGAATTTGGTTTTCAGATTCGGATTCAGCGACCCAAAATACGTAAGAACGGATTCGTTTGGTCAGTGTAAACTCCCAATTTTGTTTGTTTGCGAAATGTACGAATAAAGTCATTTTTGAAATTAGGAAGAAAGAAAAGCCACATTTGAATTTCTGACTTCGGATTCAGTGATTCCTAATATGTAAGAATTGACTAAACTGGTTCGTCGAAAGATCTAATTTTGTTCTCTTTCTGAGTATATGAAAGGTATGGAAAAAGTGTTTTTTGTGCTAAGAAAATTTTGAGATTAGGACGAAAACAATAGCTAACTACATAATCACGACTTTATATTTGAAATCAGTGGCCCAAAATACATAAAAATTGACTAGTTTGGTCCATCGGAACTCCTTATTTTTGTGTGTAGTTGCGAAATATACGAGTAAAGTGATTTTTGAAATTAGGAAGAAAAAAAGCCAAACTTGGATTTCTAACTTCGGATTCAATGATTCCTAATACGTCAGAATTTACTAATTTGATTTGTCGGAACATCTAGTTTTTTTTGTGGGGCTGTGAATTATACGTACATTTTTTTTGAGGTAAGGGAATTTTTAGACTGGGAAGAAAACAATATCTAACTTCAATATTCCAACTTCGGATTCGGCGACCTAAAATACATAAGAATTGACTGGTCTGGCCCATAAAAACTCCTACCTTTGTTTCTCTTCTGTGTGGCTGTGAAATGTACGAAAAAGCTGTATTTTGAAACTAGTAAGAAAAGAGGACCTAATTTTGGAATTCTGACTTTAGGTTCAGAGTCAGTGACTCCTAACATGTAAAAATTGAAGAAAGTGATCCTTTGGATAACCTAGATTTCTTTTTTATTGTGGGGCTGTGAAATGTACGAAAAAGGTTTTTTTTAGTTAAGTGTGTTTTTAGATCAGGAAGAAACCAATAACTAACTTCGTAATTCCAACTTTGAATTCGGATTAAGTGACCTGATATGCATAAGATTTGACTTGTTTGGCAATAGAAACTCCTATTTTTGTTTCTCTTTTGCGTGGCTGTGAAATATACCAAAAAAGTTTTTTTTTTTTTAGAACTAGGAAGGAAATAAGACCTAAATTCGGTATTCTGACTTCAGATTCAGACTGAGTGACTCATAAAATGTAAAAATAGACTAAATTTTTTCTTCGAAATATTTAGCTTTTTATTGTGGTTCTGTGAAATGTAAAAAAAGTTTGTTTTTTTTAATTATAAAGAAAACAAGAACTAATTTTGTAATTCGGAATTCAGGTTCGGATCCAGTGACTCCTAATACGCAAGAACTGACTTAATTGGTCCGTTGAAACATCTAGTTTTTGTGGGGGCTGTGAAATGTGCAAAAAAATTCTTTCTGAGTTAAGGGAATTTTTGAATTAAAAAAAAAACAATAACTAATTTTGTAATTCCGACTTCGGATTCGGATTTAGCGACCCAAAATACATAAAAATTAACTTGTCCGGTCTGTTAGAACCTTTTCTTTTTCTGTGTGGATGTGAAATGTATGAAAAAACTTATTTTTCCACCGTTAGGAAAAAAGAAAGAGCGAACTTTGAAATTCCGGTTTTGTATTCAGAATCAGCGGCCAAAAATACATATGAGTTGACCAGTCTGGTTCATCGCAACTCCTACTTTTCGTTTGTGGCCGTCAAATGTACAATTCAAGATTTTTTGACGTTGCCAAAAAAACAAAGAACTAATTTCGGAATATTCACTGAATATTCTGCAATCTCTGAATTCAGTGAAATCCTTGCATTATTTGAATATCTTGAATTTTTTGAATATTCGTAATTCTCTGAAATCCTTGACTTCTCTCGAATTCTTGATTAATCTGAATTTCTAAATGTATTGAATTATCCAAACTCCCTGAATTCATAGATAATTCTGAATTTATGAAATTCCTAGAATTCTTTAAATTCCCTGAATTCTCTAAAGTCTTTCAATTCTATCAATTTCTTGAATTTCTTGAATTACTTTAATGTTCTAAAATACCTGAAATTCTCTAAATTTCCTGAAGTTCTTCAATTCCCTGAATTGAGGATATTTAAGGAATCGAGGAAATTTTGGTTAGAATAATATTAATCCTCGATATAAATAATTAATTTTGATTTGAAACTAATTATTATAAACAAATTAAATTAAAAAATTCCAGATTCTTTTTAGAAAATTTTGTAAATATTTTGAAATATTCAGACATGTTTTTGAATAATTTCCCTAAAACTAATTTTTGAATAAAATTTTAAAGCTAAATAATTAATCAATTAAATCCTTTCAAGTTTTAAATTATTTTAAAACCTTTTTTACATTTTTAAATATCTCTTAAACAAATGATTACTTAAAATTTTTTTAATTTGCTCTAAAGTTTCATTTTTCAAACTAAAAAATTATTTTAAATTTTTTCAAGAATTTTATTAAAATATTTCGAATCTCTTGAAACCTTGAAAACTTCTTAAAAAGTATCTTCTCTTTAAATCCTGAAATTATTTTCCACTCTTTTCAAAACTTGTAAAACTTCTAAATAGCTGTTGAAATAATTCAGTTTTTCAAAACTTTTCTAAAATCCTGCAAAATTGAAAGAATTTTTCTAAAATGGTCTAAATTCTTTTTCTGACATATTTATAATCTTCATAACATAAAATTAAAGTTTTAAAATTAAAATCGAAACCATTGAAAATTTTTGCCGATATCTTATTGTTTGGTTTAATTGAAAAGTTAAAAAAAATCATGAATAGTATGACAAGATTCATGCCGAAACTTTAGTTTAAACCACAGTTTTTAGTTTTTGAATTACGTGTAACGTGCTAAAGTTTAAAATGATTAGAAATCTCTGCAAGGAGATTTTCCAGAGTACTATAATTTACTCGTTTGTATGATTATAACTTTTAAAAAGATTAATTTCTTAATCTTAAGTTAATTTCTCCCAGTTTAAAAGTAAGTATTTGAACTTTGTTGAAAGCTGAATGCAGTGCCATTCTCTTTTCATATAATTAAAATTTAACGTTATTATTCTAATTATTTTTTTAACGAAGTCTTTTATTTTTAAATAAATTTTCAAACGAAGTTTTGAGTAAGTTTAAAAACTAAGAGGTAAAATTGCTGAAGCGTGTACAGCATTTTTCATAAACTTTAAAGTTCGATCTGTTCTCTGCCTTTTAATTAAAATTTTTTATCGGAGTACGTTCTGACCGATTTGGACAAAAAAATTAAAGAAAGCTGATAAGCTTTCTAAGAGACTTATCGAGGCTGATTTTTGAAATGGGATTTTAATTTTTTTATAAATAAACAAATATGAAGTGAAAAATTGCAATGTTTTCTATTAGACGTTCCCGGTGCTCGTCGATAACATGAAAAAATTTGAAATCGCCAAAGTTTCATAGAGTAGCATTAGTTAAGATATTACAATATTATATAATGAACAAACAAAAAATTTATAAACAAATTTTTGTTAAAAGAATATTTTTTACGATTTTCCATAATTTTACGTTTTTTCAAAGTTATATTGCAAGAATTTTTGATAAAAACAATGGACTGATGAAGCAATTTCTTCTTGAGATTATTACTGTTAATATCACAAACATATTTAATAAAAAAATACATTAATCAGCCATTTTTGGACTGAAAAGTTATTTTTTTGTGTCATTTTTTAAAGTAGGAACTCTATGATAATTTTAGAAAAATTTATAATTTTTTTATTAATCTTACGTCTTTTAAAAAATAAATCTCATAAATAAATGCATGTATTGGTTTTTTCACATGCTGTTCCTTCAAATTGGGAACTTAATGACAATTTTAGCAACATTCATAGCTGGTTGATAAATTTTATAATTTTTTAAATAAATGCGTAGATAAGGCATTTTTTGTCAGAAAAATTCATTTTTTCCGATGAGAACATTTTTAATCGGGAAGTTGATGATGAAGAAAAAATGAATAATTTATTGATCAATGTAATTATTTTTTTAAAACAATTTTCATTAAAAATGCATTATTTGAGCATTGTTCGACAGATTTAAAAAAAATTTTAGTCCTTTCAGTTTAAGTTTCTAATTATTTTCATTCTTTTAATAAGGCTGCAGCTTAAGGATATCGCATTAGTTTATTTAATTTGTTTTGAACCACATAGAATTTATCAACTAATTATGAGTGGTAATAAAATTATAATGAATTTTTTACTTGAAATTGTTTTAAAAATCATAAAAATGATAAATTAATTGTAATAACAAAAAATGAATTTTTCTTTTGACAAATGCCTTATATATGCATTTGTTTAAAAAATCATAAAGTTTATCAACTAGTTATGGAAGTTGCTGAAATTGTCATGAAGTTCCAAGCTGAAAGGGCTACCATTAAAAAACCGATAAATGCATTTGTTTCTAAAATTTTTTTTCTGATGGCTCATTAATACATTTTAAAATTAAATTTGTTTATAATATTGAAAATAATAATGTCAAGAAGAAATTTCTCCATTATTATATTTGTTTAATTTACATTTCTTGCAATATAACTTTAAAAAACTCAAACTTATGGAAAATCGTAAAAAATTCTTTCAACAAATAATTTATTTATACAATTTTATTGTTTATTGTATAATATTAAAATATCTCTAAATAATGTTAGTCCATGGAACTTAGGTGATTTCAATAATTTTCATGTTATTGACTAGCACCTGATACCTCAAATAGAAAAAATTGTCATTTTTTTCTTCATATTTGTTTATTTATAAACAAATTGAAAGCCTATTTTACAAAGCAGCCTCAGAAACTCTCTTAGAAATCTTATCAGCTTAAACAAAATTGTTGTCTAAATCTGTCAATATTTGTGGGTTGTACCCAAATTATAAAATTCCAAATTAAAACAATTTAAAAAATGGGTTTTTAATGAATATTATTTTTTAAGGTTTAAATTTTTTGAAGCTATTGTTTGAATTTTAAATAATAATCATTTAAAAACATATACATTTTTGGATGCAACATTTTGATTGGAAATTTGCGAAGTACTTTTTAAAACATACAAAAAAGGTTCTGAAAAATAGAATTGTCAATTTAAAAAAAACTTAAAAAGGAACTTCAAGATAAACCAGTGCTAAATTGAATGATAAAAGATGGTTTGGAAAATTTTAAAAGGTTCGGAGAACATTTAGAGTCAGTTTTTTGTTTTTTTAGGAGCACCAGTTTTTAAATTTATTTTTTGATACAATTTTTAATATTTTTCTTTTAGTTTTAAAAATAATAAAAAAAAGTTTAAACAATCAGAAAAACCTATTATTGAATTACTATCAAATTAATAAAATAATTTTTATTTAAAAACTATTTTTGAAATTATTATAATTTGGGATTTTTCTAGTTCAGATATTTTGTAATTGGGCAATTTTATGCCAGGTGTTTTGAAATTTGGCAACATGATAAGCTGTTCGGGAATTTTATTCTTCGGGATTACTCCGATTCGTGAATTTTATTAATTGGGAATTTTGTTATTGGGTAATTTTCAAGTTTCGTAATTTTACAGCAACGGACATTTTTTTGGGGGATTTTGCATCTAAAAATCCCGAATAATAAAATTCCCACATATTTATAATATTTCCGAAAATTTATGAACATTTCTCATTTATTAAAAAAGAAAGGATCAAATATTTGTGTACATCATTTTTTTTAATTCTGAAGTTTTCAAAAACTCGTTTAAGAATTTTAAATATCAATGATTTAAAAAAAGTATGTTTCCGGGTTAAAAATTTTGGTAGGAAACGTGCATAGTATTTGATTTTTTTTAAACTTCCTCAAAAATTGAATGGCTTACTGAAAAAAATAAATAAGAAGTAACTTTGAAATAAAGCATTGCTGAATTGAATCCTGAAAAGTTTGTTTGAAAAATGTTATTAGGTTCGGAGAAAAATTTATTTTCATTTGAGACGAATATGTTTTTACATAGATTTTTTTATACAATTTTTATATTGGTATTGGTAAACATATTTTATTTTTTTGTTTTTAATAAATGATTAATATTTGTTAAGAAACGATTTTTAAATTATTTTAATTCACGATTTTTCCTGTACGGATACTTTATAAATCTTTAATTTTATGCACATTTTATCACTAAAAAATCCAGAAAAATGAAATTCCTGAATTATGAAATATTCGAAATTCCAATGTTTAAAGAATTAAATTTTTTTATAAATATTATATCAGAATATTATTTTAAAAATTTAAAAGAACATTATTTTAAAATGACACAATAAATTTAGAACCCTTAAACATGAAAAATATTATTTATTATAAAAATATATATGATTATTGTATTCTTACTAAATAAATAATATTGATAAAAATGTAATTGTTTCAATTCGGGAATTTTATAATTAGGAAAATTTTCAATCGGGTATTTTATCATTCGGCAATTATCTGTCGGGAATTCTAAAATTTGTTAATATTGACTTTTCAGAATTTTCCAAATCGCGATTTTTATATTTCGGAAATTTTTTAATTCTGGGAAATTTTTCAATTAAAGAATTTTACTATTCTATATTTTTTAATTATTGTTTTTTTTTAAATTCAAACAATAATTTTAAAAAAATACATTGAATATAAAAAAATATTTTCCAATCGAAATTTTTAACAAATTTGAATTTTAAAAAGATTTTGAATTTCATAAACTCTCGGGATTTTTCAAAATTGATGTTATCAATTTTTTCAGGAATTTTATTATTCGAGAATTATTCTAATCGGGATATTTATATTCCTGTAATTTTATCATTTCATAAATTTTCTATTTTAAATATTTTATTTTTCGGGAATTTCACACTGTTGGGATATTTATTTTTCGGTATTTTTTAGTCATATCATAAAAGTGTCTTAATTATTATTGATTATTTTATTACCAAAACAATTGTTTAATTGTTTAAATTGGGGAATTTCACTACTCGTAAGTTTTCCTGCGTCCGAAACTAGATAATCTGAGATATTTTATAATTTCGGAAATGTTATCTCAGGAATCGTGAATTTTTAAAATTGCCCGGCCGAGATATATTAAAAATTTTTTTTTTCAAAATCTCAAGAAATTAAGATATTTTTTTTTACCAAATGACAGAAAACGAGGGTTCAAATATTTAAACCGGGAAATTTAGTTTTTAAGAATGCAAATTCAAGTGAAAATTGTAATTAATTTTGTTTTTTTTTTCTATTTATCATATACGTAACGTTTTTTCTTTAGTTTAGTGCAATTAAAATACTCGTATCAGTGTAGAGGTTTTCCACACTTTTTTATTTGCACACCTGCAGTACCAAATTGAGTTTTCCAGTAGATCACATTTTACTTATTTATTCTCGCGTAGGAAGTGGTTAGGTTAATTTAATTTCTAGAAGATTGTCATAAATTTAATTTAAAATTGTTGACTTAATAAGAATAAAAGTTAATTACAATAATTAAAATCAGAACTATCTTAAAGGTGTCAGTTTAATTCACCAATTATTAATTTTTATTCCAAAGAACCTAAAGGGGCACTATGGTGGTCCAACATTTTTTTCTCCAATTTGTATGCATATCGCCCGGGTTCGAATCCACATAAACATACTTTTTTTTATTGAATAATTGATATTTGGAGGTGCTGCAAGCCTCATAAAATTTTACTCAAAAATATCAATGTTCTACGAAATAGTTGGATTGTCAACTGAGAAAGATAATTTTTCAACATAAGATGAAATAGTTGAATTATCAGTTACAAAAATTAATTTTCGCAAATTAATTCAATAGTTGATAAAAACATAAAACATCAAATTCAATTTTCAACTGAAATAGTTGAATTATAAACTAAAATTTTCATTTTAAACTTAAATGATGAATCTTGAACAGAAATAGTTGAATTTTTAATCGAAAAGATTACTTTGCAGCCAATAAAATTATAGTAATTTAAACAATTTATTATTGTTTATAACTATCTTCTATTAGATAAGTGCCATAAAGTTGCGTTTCCTTCTGAAATGTTGAGATTTGGTTTTTCTTTTTAGCTATTAAGAAATAAAAAAAAGACAGAATAATGTTTAAACAATTTTTTTCTTTTTTGTGAATATATTTTTCTGAAATGAAACAGATATTTGAAATATTCTTCAAATTTTTTATACGTATCATATTTAATGTAAATTTTCTTTGAAGCTGAAAATTTCAGGGCAGTCAGCAAATTTTTATCATTAATCTTAAAGAATATATATTTATGAATAACAATTAATTGTTTAAGCTATTGTGTTTCTTGAATTTCATTAATTATTACTTGACTAAGTGAAAAGTTATAAAAAGTTGAAAATTAAAGAAAAAAATTCGCAACTGTGTGGCATTAATATAAATGAAGATAGTTATAAACAATAATAACTTTTTTAAACAAATATTTTTGCTAAATTTAATTCATTATTACCTCGTTCTAAGTGGAAAGATGTTAAAAAGTGAAAAAAGTTCAACAAAAAACGCAACTATCTAGCATTATTATTAGAAGAAGATAGTTATAAATAATACAAATTTGTTTAAAAAATTATTTTTCTTAAGTTTCATCCATAATCAGAAAAATCGTAGTAAAAAGTGGACATAAAGTTAAAATTTAAGGAAAAACCACATTCTAGCAATTATCTAAGAGAAGATAGTTATAAACAATAATACATTTTTTAAATAACTACATTTGTTAATTAGCATTATTGATTCTTTCAATAAGTAAAAATTCGGTTAACACTTAAAAATTTCAGAATTGCTAAAAACAGACAATTGCTAAAAACAATTGCTAAAAACAATAATAATTTGTTTAAACAATTTCTTGGCACATCTTATTAACAGTATAAAGTAATGTTTCATGTATTAAAAACAATTTCCATTTAAAAATTACAGAAAATCATAATTAATTAATTAATTTTTATCATAAAATTTTTGTATTGAAATGTTTAAATAATTTGGTTTCAAATTTTTAATAATGACATTTATAGCTACATGCATTTCCATGTAGCAAAAAGACTGAAATACATTTTCCGTCATCTATTGAGGAAGTGTATCATACGTTACCTACATTTAATGAATTTATAAAAACTAAGTAAAAAAATTACTGAGATACATTTTACGTGGTATATTGAACAAATAATTTGTTTAGTACAATTTGTTTGATTCAAATAAAAAATGGACTTTTATTAAACAATGCATTTGTTTAAAATCTATTTATTCGAATAAATAAAAATATTTATTTGATTCAAATCAAAAATACAGTACAAAGCAGTACTACAAAGTGCCGCTAGGCATGCTAAAGCGCTGGCGGCGGTTCCTAAGGGACTAACCTAGAATCTAAATTAATTGATCATGTGATTTATTTGATGGAATTTTTATTTTTTCAGTGTTGTATTATTCTAAAGGTTCTGATTTTCTATGAAAATATATATTAATTGAAAAATGAACGCAATATCTCTAGTGTAGGAACTACTTGAAGTTTAGGATTTTTACCGTGGATATAATTGAAGATTTCGGATGTAAATCTTTTTCAATACTAACCTCCTTTCTTTATAATAATGATTTATGAAATCAATCATGTTCTTTTATATTATAATTATCACTGTGTATTTAAAAGCAGGAACACTTATATATATATATACATTAAATTCAAATGTCTAACTCTACAGAAATGAGAAGCACAGAGTTAAAAATTTTGAGGTTAAGTGTAAAAAAAAGATTTACGTCACTTGAACAAAATCTTTAATTAATTTTAAATATATATATTCAATGTAAACAATAACTTTACTTATTTTAAAGAAGATATTTATTTAAACAAACCAAAACATTTATTTGGACCGAACAAATAAGGACAAACAAAAAATTTATTTGAATCAAACAAACATTTGTTTGACCCCATATTAAAGAAATAATTTGTTTCATTCAAAAAAACATTTTTCTCAGTGTAGAACATTTTGTAACTGAGAAATGTAACAAAAATACTGAAATACATTTACGTCTTATAAAGAGAAAGTCAATCATAATTTATCTAAATAAATTAATTAATGAAATACATTCTGCGTACTTATTAAGAGAGTCAAAACTTACGTACATTAAATAAATTAGAACAAAATTAATTAAACTCATTTTACGTATACAAAGAGATTAAATCAAACTCAAAGTACATGGATATTAGTATAATAGTACCTTAAGGGTATGTGACACAGCTAAATACCTATATTACAGACCTCACTTTATCAGTTCACTTTATTGTACTCTAATACATTTTCCAAAGTTTCCGCTCGATATTTTATTTACAAAAAAAGTTCTTAGGTTCAAAAAAATATTCAGTGAGCTGATAAAGTGAGGTCGGTAATATAGGTATTTGGCTGTGTCACATGCCCTTAATACAATATAATTTTTGCTGAAATAGAAAACGCTTAATGATTTAGTAGAAAATCTGTAACTGTGAGGAATGCAGAAAAATTACTGAAATACATTTTACGCCGTCTATTGAGAAAAAGTCGTACTTAATTGATCTAGATGGTTAGAGCCGTTTTTTAATGTAATAGAGATTGATATTTTATAAAATTTTAGTGATAAAGGAAGAAATTAAAAGCCTTGATGAAGACAAATTTTGTAATAAAATATTTTTTATGACACGTGCACGATTTCAGTCCTTTTCGACGCCTATGTAGCGGGGCTAAAACTCCACGTTTTGCTCCCTAGGGAGTAAAAAGTGATATCAAAGGTGAATATTGAAAATTATACAACTATCAGCTTGTATTTGACAATAATCAGTCCATTTACTGCAAGAACTGTAAGGAAATTTTTGGTGCAGATAATAGAAATTTGGGGTAATTTATGGAAAGTTACTATATATACCTGACCAAATTAACGTAAATTACCAAAAATTTCTGGAAATTTATAGAAAATTTTATATTGAATTTCGGGTAATTTACGGTAAGTAACCATACTTAACTGTAAAATTACCATTAATGAACGAAAATTTCTAGACATTCTTCAATTCATTTCGAGCAATTTATGAAAAGTTACCAAAAATTACCTGTAATATTACCATAAATTGCCAACACATTTCCATAAATTTGAGGAAATTCATAAAAATGTTTTAAATTGAATTTTGGGTAATTTATGGTACGTCTCCATATTTACATGTTAAATGATAATTTATTATAAGTTTGCACTAATTACCTGTAATATTACCCAAAATTACCTACAAATTCCATAAAATTCTAAAAATGTATAAATATGTTTAAAATTTAGTTTTTGTTAGTTTGTGGTAAGTTACTATATTCACATGTAAAATGACCAGAATTTACCAAAAATTTCGGGAACTTTATACATTTATAAATTGATTTTTAGGAAATTTATTGGAAGTTACCATAAATTACTTGTAATATTACCATGAATTACCTACAAAATTCAAAAAATTTCGGAAATTTATAATTCAGTTTAAAATTGAGTTTCAGGTAATCTATGGTAATTTATCATATTTACCTATAACACTACCATAAATGAGCGAAAATGCCCATAAATTTCCGGAAATTTATAGATATTTTTTAATTTAATTGTGGGCAATTTATGAAAAGTTACCATAGATTACCTGTAATATTGTCATAAATTACCAAGAAATTGCATAAATTCCCGGAAATTCATAAAAACGTTTAATATGGAATTTTAGGTAATTTATGGTAAGTTACCATATTTAGTTGTAAAATTACTATAAAATACCGAAAATTTCCGGAAATTGATAGACATTTTTTCATTTAATTTTGGCCAATTTACAGTAAGTTAAAATAAATTACCTGTAATATTACAATGAATAACCAAAAAACTTCCTAAATTTTCGGAAATTTATAAAAATGTTAAAAATTGAATTTTGGGTAATTTATGGTAAGTTATCACATTTACATGTAAAATTACCATTAATGACCAAAATTTTTCGGAAATTTAGACATTTTCACATTGAATTATGGACAACTTATGGTAAGCTAAAATGAATCACCTGTAATATTACCATAAATTACCAAAAAATTTCATAAATCTCCAGAAATTTATAAAAATGTTTAAAATGCACTTTTAGCTTATTTATGATAAGTTACTATATTTACCTGTAAAATTATCGTAATTGATTGAAAATTTTCAGAAATTTATAGACATTTTTAAATTGAATTTTGGAAATTTATTGTAAGTTAAAATAAATTACCTGTACTATTACCATGAATTAACGAAAAATTTCATCAATTTCCAGAACTTTATAGAAATTGAAAAAATTGAATTTTGGGTAATTTATGGTAAGTTATCACATTTACATGTAAAATTAACAGTAATTACCGAAAATTTCCAGAGAGTTAGACATTTTCATATTGAATTTTGGCCAACTTATGGTAGGTTAAAATGAATCACCTGCAATATTATTTTAAATCACAATAAATTACCGTATATTTATGGAAATTGATAGATATTTTCAAATTAAAATTTGGGAAATTTATGGTAAAAATAAATTACCTGTAATATCACAAAAAAACTTCATAGATTTCCAGAAATTTATAAAAATGTTACAAATTCACTTTTAGGTCATCTATGATAAGTTACTATATTTACCCGTAAAATTAACGTAATTGATTGGAAATTTTCGTAAATTGGTAGACATTTTAAAATTGGAAACTGGGCAATTTATGGTAAAAATAAATTACCTGCAATATTACAAAAAAATTTCGTAATTTTCCAGGAATTTATAAAAATGTTAATAATTTACTTTCAGGTAATTTATGATAAGTTACTATATTTACCCGTAAAATTATCGCAATTGATTGAAAATTTCCGTAAATTTGTAGACATATTTAAATTGAATTTTGTGAATTTATTGTGAGTGAAAATAAATGACCTGTAATATTACTATGAATTCCCAAAAAATTTCATAAATACTTTTTTGGTCCTGGGGTCGCTGAACACAAATCCATTCGTAGAATTTAGCCAGCACGCCAGAATTTGCAGTAAAATTAAGAAAATGGTGAAAAACCTGGAATATCTGCAAGCACAAAACCAACAAATCCCAAACTCTAAACCAACAAACCCCAAATCCACAAAATCCATATCAAGAAACCCACAAACCTTAAACCAACAAGCTTCAAATCCACAAGCCCCAAATCCACAAGCTTCAAACCCACAAACTCCAAATACACAAGCTTCATATACACAAACTAAAAAAACCCAAATCCACAAACCCTAAAACCACAAACCCTAAACCCATAAACCCCAAACCCATAAGCCCCATATCCACAAACGTACAAACCCCAAACCCACGAGCATGAAATCCACGAACCCCAAACCTACAAACCCCAAACCCACAAGCTCCATATCAAAAAACCCACAACCCCCAAAGCAACAAGCTCTAAATCCACAAATTCCAAATCTATAAGCTCCAAATCCACAAACTCCAAATACACAAGCTGCATATCCACAAAACAAAAAAAAAACAAATCCCAAACCCACAAGCTCTATAGCCACAAACGTAAAAACCGTAAAACCAAAACCCACAAGCTTTATATCCACAAACGTACAAACCCCATACCCACGAACCCGAAACTCACGAACCCCGAATCTACAAACTCACAAACCCCAAAATAACGAATCCCAACCTCACAAGATCCATATCACAAAAGGTGCAACCCTCACACCCACAAACCCCAAAACACAAAACCCGCAAACCCTAAACCCACAACCCACAAGCTGTAAATATACAAGCTCCATATTCACACACGTACAAACCCTTAACCAACAATCCCAAACCCACAAACCCCAAACTTAAAAACCCCAATTCCACAAGCTCCATATCCACAAAAGTACAAAGCCTAAGCCAACAACCCCAAACCCACGAAACCCAAACCCACGAAACCCAAACCCACAACTAACAAACCCCAATTTATACCAATTTATAAATTGTTATTATAAAATTTGAGGTATTTGGGCTTGTGGAATTGAGGTTGGTGGGTTTCAGGTTTGTGGATTTGGGTTCTGGAGTTTGGATTTTGTGAGTTCATGGGTTTGGGGTTCGTAGGTTTGGGGTTTGCACTTTTGTGGGTATGGAGCTTGTGGGTTTGGGGTTTGTACGTTTGTGGATATGGAGATTGTGGTTTATTTTTGGGGTTTGGGGTTTGAGAGTTTGGGATCTGTGGACTTGGGGTCTGTGGGCTTAGGGTTTGCAGGTTTGGGGTTTGTGGGTTTTTCGATACGGAGCTTGTGGGTTCGGGGCTTGTTGGTTTGGGGTTTGGGGTTTGTGGGTTTGGGGTTTGTGGTTTGTGGGTTTGGGGCTTGTTATTCCTGGCTCAATTCTGCGAATGGATTCGTATTCAACGACCCCAAATACATAAAGTATACCTATTAGAATCCCAGTAGATTCCCAAAACCATTTTGTGGTCCTGTGTAATTTTTTTCTAGTGACCGAATTAAAATAACAAAATAAACTAAAGACTATAAAATAATAAAAAATGATGAAAATGGATGAGTTGAGTGCAGCCTTTGACATGGAACGCCTCTAATGTTTAAGTCCTTAGAAGTCGTTTAAACAGTCGTTCATCGATACCAACGAAGCGAATCAGGATCAATGAGCAGCTAAGGGGTAGAGATGGTAGATAGTTCGACAGCCTTTTTCTGAAACGCAATTCCAGTTCAAGACTCCAACAAGTTTTAATTTGAATAAACTTCAAACTTTCCCGTGAGAAATAATAGTTCTTCTTCTTTAGGAAGGAAGTAGTGCTGAGCAAGGAAGGAAACTGTAGAGCCTTCCTCCCACATTTCGTCTTTCTCGTTGCTTTTGCTTTTCATTTTAAGTCGCCTCGTGTCGAAAGGAAACTTATTGTTAAGGGACCCTACATAAATTACGTAAAAGCTGGGGGGGGGGGGGGGGGGGGGGGTGCATTTTGTTACGATTTGTTAAGGTAAAGGGGAGGGGTACCTTCACTCATGTGTCTAATTTTTTCAAATTCGCAAAAACTTTCTACTGAAGATCATCTCTTTAATTACAAATTTTATTATAATGAAAATTATAATAATAATAAATAAGAATATTAATAATAATTAATAATTAATATCATAATAATATATTATAATTAATATTTTATTATTATAATAAATATTAGTTTCAAATTCATATTTTGTTACTGCTAAGTCAAGTAATATCTTTTTTCGGATAAAAACTATTTTTTCTGCAAATCTTTCTTTTCATTTTAAAATTAATGTTCTTTAGTAGAAATATTGAATCTTTCTTTGATAAAAATGAAGCTGTTTTGTTGAAACTTCAACTAATTGTTGAAAAGTTTACTTTTTGTTTAAAATTAGCATTTCTGTGTTCAGAAGTTAATTGAATTCTTTTTGGATGAAAGTTCAACTCTTTTTTTGAATAATTGTGTGTTTGATTTAAAAAGTTACCTGTTTTACAAGAAATTTAAACTTATTTTAAAACAAAAAATGCAACTGATTATTTGAAAATTTGACCCTTTTTTAAAATTTTTTATTTTTTAATTTTAAAATTCGACTGCTTTAGTAGAAATTACATTTTTCTTGTATGAAAATTGAAATCTTTTTCGAAGAAAATTCAACTCTTTTTTTAAATTTGAAAATTTAACTCTTTTTTTCAAAGTTTATCTTTTTGATTTTAGAATTCGCCTGCTTCAGCAGAAATGACACATTTTTGGTATTAAAATGCAACTGTTTGGTTCAGAATTTAACAATCTTATTGAAAAATCATACTTTTTGGTTAAAAATTCTGGTATGTCGTCGAAAATTTAAATATTTCTAATAAAAATGGACTTTTTGTTCAAATTTAATATACAAGTGTTTCAAAGAGATCTGAAATCTTTTCTAAATGAATATTTAATTAATTTTTTACATGTTTTTATAAAAAAAATTATCTTTTTTAATAGAAATTTCATCTCTCTTGATTATATATGCATCTGTTTTGTTCGAAATCAAACTATTTTAATAAAAAGTCATATTTTGGTTGAAAATTCTACTGTCTTGTTGAAAAGTTAACTGTCTCTTAGAAAATTTACTTTTTGTTTAAAATTTATATTTTTATGTTGAAAAATAAACTGAAATCTTTTCTGGATGAAAGCACAAATATAAAAAAAGTTGTATTTTATTAATGTCTAATCTTTTTTAGTACAAATTTCATCTTTATTGGATAAAAATTCAATTATTTGGTAAAGAATTTTTTTTGTAAAATAAAAATTCATATGTTTTAGGAGAAATTTCTTCTTTCTTTAAAAAAAATGCAACTATTTAAAAATAATTGAAAAATTTTATTTAAAAGGTATCCTTTTGCGTAAAAATACGTCTTTTTTGAATGAAAATTCAATTTTTTTCGCAGAAACTTATTTCTTGATTAAAAATTCATATTTTGATGTTGAAAAGTCAACTAAAATTTTATTAACAGAAAATTCAATTTTTTTTAAATTTATCTTTTTGTTTTAAAAACTGATCTAGTTCATTAGAAATTTCATTCTTTGCTTGAGCATTCAAATATTTTGATCAAAAGATTTGGTTGAATCACTTTGTTAAGAAAATATTTTTTCTTATTAAAGATTTATATTTATAGTTGAAAATTCTCCTCTTCGGTTCAAAATTCAACTATTTCGTCGCAAATTAATCTTTTTCAATTTAAAATTTAACTAGTTGCGTAAATGTTAAAATATAATGTTAAAAATTTATTTTTTGGTTAAAGGCTATGTATTTGGTTACAAATTTAATTGTTTAATGGAAAAGCCTTTTTTGGGTAAATATTAAATTTTTATCGGAAAATTTAACTTTTCCATTTTATCAAATTTCTATCTTTCTTAATAAAAAATCTCCTCATTGGGTAAAAAGTAAATTAATTAGTTTAAAATTTATTGTTTGTTAGCTAAAAATGCATCAGTTTCATGGAAAATTAATTTTTCGCTGAAAAATCATGTTTTTTGTTTGAAAATTATCTTTTTTTAAAAAAAAATTCGTCTTTTTGTTTTTATAATTCTTTTTAGTTTTGTATGAATTCCATCTTTCTTGATTGAAATGAAAGCCATGATACTCCTCTATTGGGAATGTATTTTTTGAGGTGGAAAATTCGACTCCAATGTTCAAATTTTAATTATGATTTGTTAAAAATTCAAGTATTTTTTTAAAAAGCCACCTCTGAAATAACCTTTTATTCCGTTTATAAAAGATTCTATGTTAAAAGTTTTACGAGAATAAAACGCTGGTATTGGAATATTAATGATTAAGGAAAATGAAAAATTTGTCCAGGAAAAATCCGGGAATTTCGGAAATTTCGGAAACTAGCAGCAAATTTCTGGAAACAAAAATTATGTATGTAAAGAGGAGGGGAGGGGGGGATATTTGTTAAATTTTTCAAGATTTTAATTTTAAACTAAAACCAGCGTAATTTAACAACAAAAATAAAATTTTAACTAAATACAAATTTTCTAGAAAACAGTTATATTTTCCGCCCAGAAATGTGAATATTCAACTAAATTTAATTTGTAAAAGAGAAAGCTTAATTATTGATTAGACAGTTGCATTTCAAACCAAAAAAGATCGGATTACTATGCAAAGGGATGAATTTTACAATCGGAAGGTGGAATGTTCAAGAAAATAGTTAAATTTCCAACCAAAAAAATTGTTGGATCAAGAAAAAAACTAATTTTAATAAAATTATTTAATTTTTAAGTTGAAAAGACGAATTTCCAACAAAACAGTTGAAATTTAAATAAAGAAGAATGATTTTTTGACAAAATCCTTGCATTTTTCAGTAAAAATATTAAATTTTATACAAATAATACAACTGTTAATCATACAAGATACTTCTAAATTTGCCAATTTATCTTTTAAGGTTTTTAATGTTAAAAATTCAACTGCAATGTTAAAATTTTAATTATATTTTGTTGAACATTGAAGTATTTTTCTTAAAGTCACATGTTGTAGTAGAAAATACATTTCTTTTGTAAAATAAATTAATAAATTTGAACTAAGAAAGATTTTTCATTTAATAAAGAAACAAAACAATTTCAACAAAAATCCTGCATTTCCAGGACAAAAAAATAGTATTTCTAGAAAGCAGTAAAATTTTCAACAAAATAATTTTATTTTCAACCAAAAAGATGAGTTTCGAATCAAGAAGAATAATTTTCTACCAAGAAAAAAAAATTTTATAAACTAAATAAACTTTCAATCAAATAGTTACATTTTTAAGATTTTAGTTTTAAACTAAAACCAGTTGAATTTAACCAAAAGGGAAGAAATTTTAACTAAATAAATACAATTTTTTTAGAAAACAGTTACATTTTCCACCAAAAATGGAGGTATTCACATAAATTAAATTTTTTAAAGAAACAGTTTAATTATTGATCAGACAATTGTATTTTTAACCAAAAAAGATCAGGTTACTACACAAAGAGATGAATTTTAAAACCAAAAGTAGAAATTTTCAAGAAAATAATTAATTTATTATCAACAAAAAATGTCTGGATCATGAAAATACAAATTTCAATAAATTTATTTGATTTTGAAGCCGAAAGGCGAATTAAATAAAAAGTTGAAATTTTAAACAAAAAGAATTATTTGTTAACAAAGTCTTAGATTTTTTGGAAAAACTATTAAGTTTTAAACAAAATACAATATTTATCGTACAAGATAAATTCTCAACCAAAAATGTAATAATTGCTTTTTTAATCAAAAAAATTTTTTTACATTAAATACATGGTTTTTGATTTTTCTAATAGGTTCCATTAATTAATTTCGTATTAACTGGAAAAAACTGGAAACAGTAAGTTATAGGAGAAAAGCGAAAGAAAATCGTCATTTTTGTTAAAAGTTGAACTATTTTGTTAAAAATCTAATATCCCTATTTTTTAATTTGAATAATATTCAAATTCAATAAACGTTATAATATACATATTCATAAAAAATAAATATGATATTTTTAATCATTTTTTTTAGTAAAAAATTCGCTTCTTTCTTGATTTTTCAACAGTTAAAATAGGGGAAAAAATGTCTTCAATTTTTAACTGCTGAAAATTCGCTTTTCAAATTTCTTTAATTTTCTTTAATTTTCAACAGTAGAATAGTGAAATGTTTGTAATTCAGTTTTCTTTAATTTTGAACAGTAAAAAATTTAAGGAAAAAGGGGTCGCCATGGACAAATAATGTTTTTTAAAATTTTTAAATTTAAAAATTTTTAAATAAAATAAAATTGAATATTCAAACGTTCCTAATTGAATAAAACTGGACTTTTAACAGTTGAAAATTAAAAAAAATGTAAGTGCTAAAAACTGAACAAATTAAAATTTTTGACTGTCGAATATGAAGAAATTGAATTTTCGGCTGTTCGGAATTGAAAATTGAATTATCAACACTTGAGTTCTCAACGGTTAAAAATTAATTTTTCAAATTTCTTTTTGAAAATTCTGCCCTTGGAAACTTAACAGTTGAAAATTTAATTTTCCTTACTTTTCAAAGTAACACTTTAAACAATTGATATTAAATTGTTAAAACTTCAAGCAAAAAAATATTTTGTACTAAACAATTTATATTAAGGAATTCCTTTATATCCCTTAAAATAGTTCAAATCAATATCATGGAATGAAATTTAATTTATTCTTTGCTATATTCAAAGAACTCTGAAATTTATTGAAATAATTCGAAATCCCGTTACATTTTTGTGAAATCTGACAAAATTGTTTTACATTCCTTCTATCAATATTTTAGCATTATTTATTTATATTTTAATTTTCTTAAGACAAAAATGCCTTTAAATTGACATACATTTTTTAGATAATAATAATTGCGAATACAAAAAAAAATCTTTGAGCATCAACAATTTCTACACGGTTCGCCGGAAATCTGGAGTCCGATTAAGCAATCAGAATTTTAGTTTGAAAATAATTAGAATCGAGTGCATCGATGTAGATTAATTAAAAATTCCACTCGAGAGTGAAAAAAGGCTCTGCGTATGACTTAACGAGGAGAGAGACGAAAAAATCGGAAAATTGGTGAAACAACTTTAACCTCACGTCTCGCTTCATTAACCCTCTTAGCTAGGAATGATTATGAGCAAATCCCAGTTTTGAACAAATAGAGTGTGCCATTAGTATAGCCTCATTGGGAATAAATGCACCCTCGAGAGTTTATTTCTGGGAACAGAATAAGAAAAATATGGATTTTAATAGAAATTACCGTCAAGCGGAGTAAATATACATCTAAACTGGCGAAGTTTTTAGATACTCTTAATTCCTAAACTCCTAAACTCCTAAACTTCTAAAACTCTTAGCTCCTAACTCCTAATAGATAAAATTTTTTTTCGTCACTCCTAAGGCTTCAATCCTAACTGCAAAAACTCCAAACTCCTGATTACTATCTACTAAAACTCCTAACTCCTAAGTAATAGAACTTCTAAGATCTAACTCCTAACTTTAAAAACTCCTAAAACTTGTATCTACTGAAACTCGAAACTAATAAAATTCCTAACTCCTAGCTTCCAAAACTCTGTTCTCCTAACTTCTTTATCTATCTCCTAACTACTAAAACTCTTAACTAATATAACTCCTGAATTTTAACTACCAACTACTAAAACGACTCATACTCCTAACTAATTGAACTCCTGAATACTAAAAATCATTATTACTAAAGCTCTTGACTAATATAACTCCTAACTCTTAACTCCTAAAACTCCTAGCCACGAAAACTCCTGACTCATCAATACTGAAACTCCTAACTACTAAGAATCCTAACTCCTGACTCTTAACTTTTAACTACTAAATTCCAACGCCTATTTATTAACTCCTGACATCCAAGGAACCATTCACAAAATACGTGATACATTTTTTAGGAAATTTATGCTCACACGCCTGCGCGATGAATTTTTCATTGGACTTAACATGGTGGATTATACTTTAAAAGACCCCCCTAACTTCTGATCTTTGTCCTTTCTAATTCCTATCTCCTAAGAACTGAAATTCCTAACTACTAAAACTCCTAGCAGGTAAAAATGCTTTTTTCTAACTCCTCATGCCGAAATACTTTCTCGTAACAACTAACGCCTAGCTCCCGAGACTTCTAACCACTGAGACTCTTAAATACTAGCTTTTAATTTTGAAATCCTATGTCCCAAGAACTACTTAAAAATTCCTACCGTCTAACGCCTTACTATTAAAACTCAAACCTTTAGTCTACTACGACGCCTAGCGTCTAAAACTCCTAACTCTTAACTCATAACTACAGTAACTCCTAAACACTAACCACTAAGAATTGTAACTCCTAGCTTTTAACTTTTTACTCCTAACGCCTAACGCATTACCATCCTAACTTCTAACCACGGAAACTTCTAACCGCTAACAACTAAGAATCCTAACTCCTAGCTCTTAATTTATCACTCCTTAGGCCTACGAACTACTAAAACTCCGAACGCCCATCTCCTAACTCCAGAATGCTAATTCTTGGCTCCTAAATACTAAAACTCCTAACAGCGAAGACTCCTAACTTCTAGATCTTAACTTCTTACTCCTAAGTGCCAACGTTTATTTAATTGTTCCTAACGTCTAAGGAGTAATTCACAAAACACGTGAAACATTTTTTAGGAACTTGACCCCCCCCCTGCCCTGCGTAATGATTTTGCCATTGTACTTAAAATGGAAAATCATACTTTGAAAGGCCCTCGCCTCTTAAATTATCACGTTTTTTTGTGAATGATACCTAACGCCTAACTACTAAGACTTTCAACTCCCATATATTAAAAACATTTTTCAGATCATCCTAACTTCTGGAACTGGTACCATCTAATTTCTATGTCCTAACAAATGGAATTGCTAACTACTAAAATTCCTAACTCCTAGCAGCTAAAACTCCTTTTTTCTAACTCCTAACGCCTAATTTATTTTTCGTCTTCTGAATAACTCGTAACGCCTCACGATAAAACTCCAAACTTTAATTTGCTACAACTACCAGCGACTACCCTCCAAACTCTCGATTTCTATCTACTAAAACGTCTAAGTACTAAAACTCCTAACTCCTAACTACAGAATCTCCTAACCACTAACCACTAAGAATCCTAACTCCTAGCTTTAAACTTCTCACTCCTAACGGCCACCTAAAGACCCCTAACGTCTAACCTCTTACTATAGAAACTTCTAACTCCAATCTACTACAGTTCCAAGCGCCTAACTAGTAAAATACTCAACTCCTATCTTCTAAAAGTTCTAAGTACTCAAACTCCGAACTTCTAACTAAGGAAACTCCTAACCGCTAACCAGTAAGAATTGTAACTTCACACTCGTAACATCTACCTAATAACTCCTAACTCTTAGCGTCTGGATACTAAGACTCCTAACTACTAAAATTCCTAACTGCTAATTCCTAACTAATAATATTCAGAAGCCACGAATTAAAACCTCGCAAATCACAACTCACAAGGGGTGGAGAATTAGGGAAAAGATCTCGAGGGGGAGTAGGAGAAGTTAGGAAAAACTAAGGAAGGTGGGTAGTTATGATTAGGGGAAGAAAGTAAGGGGGAATAAATTGTGGGCAAGAAGGGGTAGTGAGGGGAAAATCGAGTAAGGGGATTAGTAGAAGCAATGGAAAGTTAGAGGTAGGGAAGTTGAGAAAAAACTAAAGGAGGTAAGTAGGAATAATTAGGGGAAAGTAGTAATAGACAATGAAGGGAAGGGAAAGAAGTGTTATTGGAGGGAAATGGGACTAGGGGAATAAGTAGAAATAGTGGAAATGAAAGGTAGCGACAGTCA
Organism: Belonocnema kinseyi; assembly: GCF_010883055.1. NCBI lineage: Eukaryota > Metazoa > Arthropoda > Insecta > Hymenoptera > Cynipidae > Belonocnema > Belonocnema kinseyi. Next base: position 116,719,812 of record NC_046665.1, on the reverse strand, counting down.
GGGGAAAAGTGGGGAAGTGTCGAGTGGGGGAAGTTAATGAGGAAGAAGTTGGGGAAGGTTGAGGAAGGTTGGAGGAGTGAAGGTTGAACTGTGGTTGAGGAAAGTAGTCGAATGTAGGGGAGTAGGGGATGGAAAGTATGAGAGGGAGAGGTTTGAAAAATTTATTTACGTTTTAATAGGCTTCGAAACTTAAGTCTTCTACAGTATCTTCGAAATGTAATTTTAAATGAAAAATTCTACTTTAAAGTTATTAATAATCAATGTTTCATTCGTATTTACGCCCGATTAAATAATTATCGATCAAGAATTTTGTTTATTAATACAATTTTTGACATTATTTTGCATGAGTATTATGAAAATCGTATAATTGAATCCGTCTTTAATCCGGTCTAGAATATCTAAATAAAAATTATCATAAAATTCAGATTTTACACTCTTTCCCTTATTCTCCTCTTTTCTCATTTTTCTTGCTTTTTCTTTAAATGTAAACTGAATTAATATAACACAATAAGGTTTTTGTTTAAAATTAATTATGTTTGGTTAAAAATTTTTCTATTTGATTAAAAATGTAATTATTTAATTGAAAATTCAACTATTTTGTTAAAAAGCAACTTTCTTGGTCGAAACTATATTTTTTGAACATTTGTCTTTTTTGGTAGCAAATTAATTTTCATGACTGATAAATATTCATCATTTTAGTAGAGGATTCAACTATTTTGTTAAAAAATTTTCTCTTCTGGTTAAATTCAACTAAACCAAAATTCTTTTTCATTTCTTGTCTGCAAGTTCAATTGTTAAACTGAAAATTTAAATAGTTCAGTTTTTATTTAAAATTTATTTACTTGGTAATATAATTATTTTGTTAAATATTAGCTTTTGTTTCGTTGAAACTTAATTATTTGAAATTAAAATTTAACTATTGTACTTGCGATTGAAAACGTATGCTTTATAAATTGAAAATTCAACTATCTGGTAAGAGATTCATTTATTTTCTTGAAAAATAATTTTTTTATAGAAAATAAATATTTCTTATTGCAAATATTAATTTTTTGTGTGAAGGATTCAAAACTTTTTTTTAAAATTCTTCTTTTTTTTGTTGAATGCAACTGATTGAAAATTCGGTTTTTCCTTTCATAAAAATTAATTTCTTAACCTTCTTTGTAGGTTAAAAATTCCGAGATTGTTGTTAGAAAGTCATATTTCTGTGTCAAAAATTCAAATTTTTTGTTTAGCAATAATATTTCGATAGGAAAATTATCTTTCTCGAATGAAATGTTTTCTTAAAACTATACATTTTGCGTTGAAAATATTTGACTGATTTGTAGAAAATAAGGTCTTTTTTTCGTTGAAAATTCAACTATTTATAAGATAATGAAATTTTTGATGAAAGTTAACTTTTTGTAAAAAATTTAATTTTTCGTTGCAAAATTAATATTTTTGGGATAAGAATTTAAGTTTTCCTTAAAATTTAGATTTTTTGGTTCGAAATAAGTTCAAAATTCAACTATCTGCTAAAAAATGCACGTATTTTCTTTCAAAATACTTTTGGATACTCATGTTCTTGGTAGAGGATTCAACTATTTTTTTTAAATTTGTCTTTTTTGGCTCTAAATTTTTGGTCAAAAATGTTTGCTTTATAAATTAAATATTGAATTATTAGATTGAAAATTGATCTTCCTTGATTGAAAATGAACTTTTTGGTTGAAAATAAACTATTTTGTCAAGTAATCTTTTTTGTTTGCAAATTTAACTTTTTTGTTGAAAATTTTGTTCATATTTCAATTATTTGTTTTAATTGCAACAATAAATTTCTGCCAGAGTTAAAACTGAAAAATGGGCAGTGAAGATTTTGAGTTTCTTCATTTTCAGAATCACCTTTTATCCTTTTTAAATTTTTATTTATCTAAACAAAATTTGAAACTACGCCAAATTTTTCCAAGACACTTTATTACTTAATAGAAATGGAGAAAACGGTCTGAACCTTAAAAATCTTTTTGGCAGTGGTCCATGTACTAATTTATTGTTATATAAATTCCAGTATAATAATTCTCATCTTCTTGTATTTTATCTAACTAGAACATTGTGCACGCTACGCGCATTTTAGTTGAAAACATTTTTCGTTTCTTACTTTAACCTTTTTGTTACCATTTTTTATGTTTTTAATTAAAAAATGAACTATTAATAATAATTTGAAAATTCAACTATTTGGTTAAAAATGTCTGTAATTTGTTGAAACTTTGTCTTTTGTGGTAGAAAATTAATCTTCTTGGTGACTAAATCTCCTTTTTGGTTAAAAATTCATAGATTTGATTAAAATTTAATCTTTTTTTGATGAAAAATGAATCCTTCTGAGTTAAAACTCATTTCTTTGACACATAAAAATGAGTTTTTTCATGAAAAATTAATTTTGCAACTGAAAATGTAATTTATCATGTTTGGTTGAACATCAATCTTCTTCTGATCAAAATTCAATTATTTGTATGAAAATTCAATCATGTGTTTGAAAATTTTTGTATTTTATTAAAACTTTGTCTTTGGTGGTAGAATATTAATCTTCTCGGTGATCGGTTCATCTAACTGATAATTAAACTATTTAATTTTTCTTTCAAAAATGTACATCTTTTTTAGTACAAAATTCCTTTATTTTGTTGAAAATCTTTCTTTTTTTTTAGTAGAAAATTAACCTTTTTGGTTGCAAGCACCATTGCAAAATTAAATTATTTGGTTGAAAATTCATGTATTTCGTTAAAAATTATTCTTTTTTGGTAGAAAAATAATTTTCTTTTTTTAATTTAAATTTTTTTTCTTTTTATCTAAAAATGTAACTATTCCATTTTTAGTCATTTTTAAATAGACTTTTAAGTTTTTGTTTTGGAAAATTCATTAGCTTGGCTGGTGATTTAACTATTTTAACTATTGGTTATTTTATTATTGCTATTATTATTATTTGATTCTTGTAAATATTACTATTTTTATTTTATTTGATTAAAGACTTATTTCTCTAACTTAAAATTAAATTATTCTATTTTTTGTTGAAAAATTAAACTATTTAGTTGAAAATTCGCCAAGTTTGTTAAAAATTTGTCTATTTTTAGAAGCAATATAATTTTTTGTTGAAAATTCATGTATTTTATTAAAAATTATTATCGTGTGGTAGGAAATGAATCTTTTTAGTTGAAATTTCACCTCTTTGGTTGACAATTGGACTTTTTTATTGAAAATGAAATTTTTAGACTGGAAATTTACCTATTTAATTTTTTGTCGTATTTTTTCTTTTATATCAAGTTAATCTGCTTGGTTGAAAATTAAACTGTTATCTTTTTTTGGTAAAAATTTGTCTTTTTCAGTGAAAAACACGTATAATTTGTTAAAAATTTACCTTTTTTAATTGAAAATTCGTCAAATTTATAAAAAAATGCTCTTTTTTGTAGCAATATAATTCTTTTTTTGAAGATTCATTTATTTTATTAAAAATTATTATTTTGCGGTAAAAAATCAATCTTTAGATTTAAAGTTTTATGTTTTTGGTCGACAATTAGTCTTTTTTATTGAAAAAAAATTTTAAAACTAAAAATTTAACTATGTAAATTTTTGTCCTAATTTTTTTTCTTTATATAGATTTAATCTTGAAATTTGTTCTTTTTGGTTCAAAATTAGTGTTTTTTATTGAAAATGAATTTTTTAAACTAAAAATATAACATAATTTTGTTTCAAATTTTTTTACACATTCAATTGTTTTGGTAGCAAGTTAATTTATTTGGTAAAATTGGACTATTTCCCTTAAAATTTATTTCCCTAAAAACTTATTTCTCTAACTGAAAATTAATCAATTTTATTTTTTGTGAAAAATTAACGCTCTTAGTTAAAAAATCGTCTAATTTGTTTAAAAGTTGTCTCTTTTTGGTAGCAATATAGTTTTTGTTAGAAAATGATTATTTTGTGGTAGAAAATTAATGGTTTCAGTTGAAATTACATCACTTTAGTTGATAATTATTTATTAAAATGAATTTATTTTTATTAAAAAATTTTATTGTTATTATTTAATTTTTGTCTTTTATTTTTTTTATTGAAAATGAAGTTTTAAAACTGAAAATTGAACTATTCAAATTCAAAATGAGTCTTTTTTATTGAAAATAAATTTTTCTAACTAGAAATTGAACAATTAAAATTTTCGTCGTAATTCAATCTGTTTGCTTAAAAATTAAAATATTGTATTTTTTTTCGAAAATTTGTATTTTTAATTAAAAAATTCACCTTTTTGTTGAAAATTGGCATTTTTTCGTACAAAATTCATCTTCTAGGATAAAATTTTGATAATTTGGTTACAAATTTGATATTTTTTTTGCAGAAGCGTCATTTTAGATAAAAGTTTATTTCTTTGAATAGAAATTTCATCCAATTTTGTTGAAAATTCGTTTTTATGCGTTACATTTTTTTTATTACTAAAAATGTAGATACTTGATTTTGACAAAAAAGTTGATATATTTAGTGGGAAATTCCCTTATTTGGTTAAAACCTTTGTTTTAGTGTATCATTTAAAAAAATTGGATGAGGTTTGTTTTTTATTGAAGATCAACAAATTTTGTCGTGAAATTATTAACCATCACACTTTTTGTCGAGAATTCATTTTTTTATCAAAAATTTATCAGTCTGGTTTAAAAATTTATCTATTGTGTTGAATTTTTTTTATTATAAATTATTTACTCCAACTGAAAATGCAATAATAAAATTCCTGATGAATAAATACTAACCAAGTAAAAAAAAATTCGTCATTGTCTGTGTGAATTTGTCAATATTCCACAGTGGGGTGAAATCGGAAAACGAGGTTCAAAATGACATTTAGAATGCAATTATGCATCGATTTTAGAATTTTTTTTTTGAAAAATTCAGAACTAAATTTTTCAGAAAATGGTGAGAGTAGATTTTTTAGTTTTTTGTTTATTTAATTTTTATTTTAATG
>NC_046665.1:116694868-116714752 GCF_010883055.1 Belonocnema kinseyi | reverse complement strand
TTTAGTTCTGAATTTTTCAAAAAAAAAATTCTAAAATCGGTGCATAATTGCGTTCTAAATGTCATTTTGAACCTCGTTTTCCGATTTCACCCCACTGTGCATTCCTTTGAGTTATTCAAATTGCCCAATTGGCATTGAGGAAGAGCGACAATAATGCTTTCAAAAATTTTTTTAAAACAAATATTCTTTAGAGAAAGATTTGAAAAGATTAAAATTTTTGATAAAAAAAATGAATAAAAAAAAAGGTGAACGAGTTTCAGATCTCGCTATGTCAGATTTATATTATATACGTTATTTATGATCGGACGTGCCCGTACTTTTGCAATAACTTCGAATGTGCGTACGCAAATGTGGTTTCCTTGTTTCATGACAAATGTTACCTTTCTTGTAGCTAGATAATAAATCTGAGCAAATAAAGATCTTGATGGCGACTGCAGAAAATTCTGCCTTATATCACGTCACTCAGAAAAAAGTGAGGAAGAAATATTCTTAAAAGTGAGATCCAGTGGAGGTGGATTACGCCCGATTATATCGGATTACCAAGAAGATTCGAGTTCTACAAAAATTGACGAAATTCAACTAAAAAATAGAAATTGTTAACCAAATAGTTGATTTTTAACTAAAAAAACTGCCCGCTGCTTTGTGATTGTGAATTCTCTTTTGTTAAAGCTCCTTCGGCTTTAACGAATACATCCTCATTACGTATCTCACATTTGGCAATCCCTTTTTCCAAAATGTGAACTTTTCTAAATTATTGTTTAACACTATTATGTTAAATGTATATTAAAATTATTTCTATATCTCGGTCTGGTACTGCTTATTCAGATATTGTGAAATAATGTACTTTTTTTATTACTTTAATATTTGCTCCTTATTTTGTACAAGGCTTTATTCTCAGCTATCTTGAAAAACGTATCATTTAAGGCCATGTGACGAGTGGGTCACGTGACCAGATTCCTACCTTACCACCACCTTTCGTATTTCCCAACTTATTTTCACACGAAGCGCTACATCGAGTTGAAAATTTGGGATAATAAATAAGAAACAATAAGAAAGGTGGTTCTGGTCTTAAACTTTAATGATTATAAAAAAAAAAAATTATTTACAATTAAAAACTTTTTTTATAATTATTAAAATTTAAGACCAGACACACCATTCTTATTCCTTCTTGTTTAGTATCCCAAATTTTCAACTTTTTGTGACGTTTCGTGTACATATAAGTTGGGAAATAAAAAAATTGACGATAAGGTAGGAATCTGGTCACGTGACCTACTCATCACATGGCCTTAAATAAATTTATATTATTAAAATTTACAATGTGCATACGTATTTTCTTTGTCTTTTTTTCTAATTAAAAAGGGGCGCATTGTATAAAAAATTGGTATTAAACATTTAATTGTAACTTGTGTCGTTTTTTTTAACAAATTAATTTGTTTACTTTTAATGTTATCTTTTACGATTCAAACCAAAAATACGCATCCCAGCGTGAAGTGGTACTAAGCAAATTTGTAGATATAATTCAGGTGAAAAATTTATTTAAATAAAATGTTATCTTGTGCTTTTTTGAAAAATTTAATTTTATATTTTGTAACCTTATTTTTAACAATTGACAGGAAATCTGCTTGTTCTATATAAAAATTTATGATAAAAAATGTGAAAATTATTTTGCGTGAACATTTTTTGCCTATTAATTTTTTTAGTACCTTGTGTCGTTTTTCAAAAAAGAATTTTTTATTTTTAATCTTATTTTTTATAAATTATTCCTGACAAAAGAGTACTTTTTTGAATGTGAAAATTTTTTGTATATTTATTATTTTTCGTAGCATGTGTCGTTCAGGAAAGATTTGATTTTTGATTTTTAATTTTTTTTACCAATAAAAAACTACACTTCAAACCAAAAAGTTATTAATATCGAATTAATTAATCTTTTTTGGATGCAATATTTTTATTTTTTCATCTTTTTTCATATATTGCATATTTTGACTACAGAATAAAAATTTTCATTTTTTCTTAGTTTTTGTGCAATCGAAATTAGAATTTTTCATTTTCCAAAAAATGCCTTGTTTAGCTTAAGATGTTAATTTTGTGTTTGATTTTCGGATCTTGAAAATGCTATAACTCTGACAATTCTTTTTTTTCATCGAAAAAGGTCATGAAAACTGCTACATTTTACATTTTGAATCAAAGGCAGTTGAATTTAATAAAAAATTGAATTTTGAACAAAATAGTTCAATTACAACAAATCAGTTAAATTTTCACCTAAATAGATGAATTTTCAACCATAATGACGAATCTTAAACAAAAAAATAACTTTAAAAAAATTGTTCAGTTTTCTACAAACTAAATAATTTTCAACAAAAAGAGATGAATTCTCATCAAAAAATGTAATCGTTGATATTTCATCTAAAGAAGTTTTTAATTTTAAATTAAAAGCAGTTGATATTAAGAAGAAAAATGAATTTGTCACGAAATATTTGAATCCTGACTCGTAAAAATAAATTTTCAACATTTTTGTTTAATTTTTAACTATTCAAATTGATTTTCAATAAATTTGTTGAATTTTCAATCAAAAACATAAACAAAAAAACGGCTTTTTAAGAAGTTGTTAAATTTCCTACAAACTAGAATAATTTTTAATCGAAAGAGATGAATTCTCAATGAAAAATGTAGTAGTTGATATTTTAATCAAACAAGATTTTAATTCCCAATCTAAAGCAGGAATAGTTATATTTCTAATTAATCATATAGTTAATTTTTTGACTGAAAAATATAAATTTCCAATAAAAAATGGAATATTTTAGTTTTCGGTTAAAAAAACTGATTATTTAGCAAAACAAACAAAATTATTAACTAAAGAGATCAATTTTCAAACAAGAATATTAATTTTCAACAAAAAAAGAAATTAAATACAATCGAAACGCAGTAATTCTGCATAAATCTGTCATGGTCGATTTTAGAAAAAGTTATTTATTTTTTTCATTTAACAAAAAACAAAAAAAAAATTGAAATTTTTTTAATTAGAGACGACAAATAATTTGTTAATTTATAAAGAAATTTTGTGAATAATTATCTACAGCAGGTGTTTATGTCGAAATAAATCAAGTTTTTTTTACTAAATCAGTCAAAATTATACGGGAATGTCATTTAGTTATTAGATTTAGTCATCCAATAACAAGTGATGATTGTTTAAACAAATTTAATTCACAAATGCATTGCCTGGCTATTTTTAGAGATAATAAATTGAGTTCAGCAGGGAAATGAAGTATAAATAACTAATTTTTAGATTTATCGGCATCTTACGTAACAATAAAAAAGTTTAATTATTAACAACAATTGATCGCAAAAATGATTATCATCCTACTTGTGTTCTAAACAACAAATTTTTGGAACGGTTTATTTTCCTTAAAGTATTAGTGGCCTCTTGTTTAGATGTTACTCTGTGCTATTGGTCAATAATAAATAATAATTTTTTAAACAAGCTTAATTAACAAATGAATTTTTCAGTCATTTCTAAAGGCAAAAATTGGGTTTTTTCAATCTAACCAACTGCTAATAACTAATTTTTAAGCCTTTTTCTTAGAAACATAGATGAAGATTCACGATTATTATTGTTATTAATAATTTTTTTTAACAAATGTATGAGAAGTCAAAAAATTGTGTATAAAATGATTAATGACAATAACAATAGTAGATCGTTATCAAGATTTATAAAAAAGAAAATTTTCAAATTAGTTATGAAAAGTTACGCAATGTAGTTGGTAATTAAATTTGTTTAAACAATCATGAATTATTATTGCATGACTTAATTTGATAAGTAAGTGACATTTCCTGATAATCTTTGGCCGATTGAGTAGAACAGATTTGATTTATTTTACCATAAATACCTGCCGTGAATAATTCTTACTATTATTTGTTTATAAAATAACAAATTATTTATTATCTCTTAGAAAAATTTATAATTAGGTTTCATTATAAATTGTTTAAATTTAAGGCGAGTAAACTGATGAATCTCTGCCAATCCCCATGAATCCATTTTCACTCGTTTATTTGATTATAACAAATTAAATAAATCTTTAAACAATTGCTAAGCTATCATTAAACTTTTCTTGAAACTTGTTTGATTGATTTTTCGCATTTGAAATTGGATCCCAGTATTTATCACAAACCGATACTCTTAACAATTTAAAAAATTTTTGGTTGTTAAATAAAAAATTAAAAAATAGAAAATTAGTCGTGTTATTTTTTTCGCATTTCGGATTGAATTCAATTGTTTCTTAGAAACCGGTACTCTTGAAATGTTTGTTATTTGATTTAAAAAACTAATTTCTTTATTGATTCTTCGTATTTCGGTGGAATCCAACTATTTTTCAAAAAACACTACTCTTCGATTTTTTGTTTTAATTGTGTTCTCAAATGAAAAAATAGAAAACTATTTGCTTTATTGATTCCTCGTATTTCGCATAAAATCTAAATTTTTTTCAAAAAACGGTACTCTTAAATTTTTTGTTTCACTTTTGTTATTAAATGAAAAAAATGGAAAACTATTTTATTTATTGATTCTTCATATTTTGGTATGCAATTAAGAATTTAAAAAAAAGTTTAAATCGGTTGTTCTGTAGTAATAAAAAAAAAAGATAAGCCGCTGAGCCACACCCAAGAATTTGCATAAAAAATGCCTGGGGATGTTTTGCACAGGGAATTCCCGAGATGGCAGAAAAATAACGCTTCTGGGCTTCTCATGATCGGGGAAAATATTATACAAATGTCCCCGAGTTTGTGAAACATTGTAAAATGGAAATGTTGAAAAATATTTTGAGCTTTTTCATATAACTGAGAAAACAAAAGTCCACTTTTTGCAAAAATGTTTTTATATTTATTTCAAAGTAGTCTGTAAAGAAAATTAATTTTTTTGTTGGAAATTTATAGTGTCGAGTGAAAAGTTCAATTGTTTAAAATTTTTTTTTGCTATGGATTCAAATATTTTGTTGAAAGTTCTTCTTTTTTGTGAAATTTAACTGGTCGAAAATTCGTTTCTTTTTCAATTAATTTTTTAAACTAAAAATGTAACCATTCCATTTTTGTACGAAAAATTATCCTTTTTATTTGAAAATTTATCTTTTTTTTGAACAATTAACTATTTTTCTGGGAAATTCAAATATTTCATTAACGATTAAACGATGTATTTAAAAATTACTTATCGGTTAGAAAATGAATTTTTTGTCGAACATTAAGTGTCGGATTTATTTTAACTGTTAGAAAATTCGTCTTTTTTGTTGAAAATCAATTTAAGGAACTAAAAATTTAATCTATTCCATTTTAGGACAAAAACTAAAATATTAGGTTGCAAATTCAACTAATTTTGTAGAAAATTCCACTATATAGGTAAAATTAAAATATTTTGTTTAAAATTTAATCGTTTTTTGAAACGTAACATCCCCTTTTCCAAATTTGTAAAAATTGCAAAAGTTGAATCTTCGTAACTTCGATTGAAAAATCGAACTATTTTTATGAAAATCCGTTTTTTGTTTGTCTCAGAATATTAATTTTACTTTTTAGTAAAAAATTTATATTTTGTAAAAATACTAAATATTTTTGAGTTGAAAATTTAAACGTTTTCTAGATAATTCAAACAAAAAAATTAATTTTTAACAAAATAGTTAAATATTCGCGTAAAGAGATGAAGTTTCAACTAAAAATGTGAATCTGTTATAAAAAAATTACTTTTGAACAAAACTCTTGAATTTCCAACAATTTTGAATAACTTTCAATCGAATATTTGAATTTTTTAATCACAAGCATGAATTTTTAACTACGAAGATTAATTTTTACCTAAAATTACGAATTTTAACCAAAATATACAGTTTCAACAAAATTGTTTAATTTTTTAAGAAAAAAGAAAATTATACAATAAAAGATAAAAAAGTTAAGAATTGAAATTTAGTATTTTTTACTGAAAATTGATCTTTTCTAATTGAAAATTAAATTACTCTGTTAGCAATTCATCTTCTTTGATAGAAAATTATTCTTTTCGGTTGAAGATTCATCCTTTTTGGTTAAAAATGAAACTGTTTGGCTCTAAAATAATCTGTTTTAGTTGAGGATTCAACAATTTGTTTAAAAAATTAAACTATTCGTTCAAAAAATTATCTTTTTGTTAAAAAAATTATATTTTCGGCTTATATTTAACTATTTGGTTCAAAATTTAACTATTTTTATGAAAATTGAACTTTTTGTTTAAAAAAATCAAATTCAATCGTTTTGTAGATAATTTGTTCTTTTGACTTTAACATTTAACGATTTTTGTTAATATTAATGAATTTTGTTGAAAATTTCTGGTTTTTGGTAGAAACTCAATCTTGTTTATCGCAGAGATCCTTGAGATTGAGTTCTGCCACAACTTCCCACAGTTTCGATTGGCTACGATTAAACCGGAACCGGAAGTGATGAAAAGCGAGCGATTTTCAAACCACATTTTGCAATAAATTTACAATTTTGAAGAATAAAATGAGGAAGAAGATAAAAATAAATATAAATATATCAGAACTTTATGAAAAATATAAAAATAGAAATATCGAGAGAAAAAATATTCCATTTAGTGTTTAAAAGTTAGTTTTGTTAGTTGAAATTTTGTTAGAAATTTATTTTTTGGGGTAAAAAATCATTTTTTCAATTGCAAACTTTCAAGAAACGTAGACGACAATTCCAAGTTTTGTACAAGATTGGAAATGGAAAAATATAATTTTTATCATTATTGTATTTTGTTAAAATTAGTATTTTTTAATAGAAAATTAATATTCTTGGTTACAATATTTTGTTCAAAACTCTTATTTTGTTTGTAAATTTAAATACTCGACATTTGGTTGAAAAGTTATCTTTTATAGTCGGAAATTCAATTATTTATTTAAAAATTAATGTATTTTGTCCAGGGTTAATATTTTTGGTAAAAGATTAAGTTTCGTAGTTACATATTAGTTTTCTAGGGTAAGAGATTCATCATTTGTATAAAAAATGTACTTTTTTGCTTGAAAATTAATTTATTTGGTTGGAAATTCGTCTTGTCTGTTTCAAAACATTTTTTGAACTGAATGTTTAACTATTTCAAGTTTGACTTAAAATTTACTTTTTTTTAATTCAACTATTTTTTTGAAAATTCATGTACATATTTAGTGGAAAATGCGTCTTTTTCAGTGAAACATCAATATTCTCGATTAAATATTCATTTTTTCGGTTGGTAATTCAACTATTTGGTTGAAAATTCTTTGTTTGATGGTTCAAAATAATTTCCATAACTAAAACTTAATATGTTCCATTTTTGTTTGAAAATGAATCCTTTTTTAGCTAAAAATTCAACTATTTGGTTAGAAATTCATGTAATTTGTGGAAATATAATTTTTGTGGTTGAAACTTAATCTTGTTGTTTGAAAATTCGATTTTTTATGGTAGAAAATAAATCTTTTCAGTCTATTCGGTTTTTGGTTTAAAAGTTATCTTTCTCAGATAAAAAGTTAACTATCTAATTGAAAATTAATGTATTTTCTCAAAACTTAATTTTGTTGTAAAAAACTAATGTTCGTTTTTGAAAATAAATCTATTCAGTTAAAAATGATTCTTTTTGGTAAAAAATTAAAATTCTTGGCTAAAAGTTTATCTTTTTGGTTAGAAGTGTTTTGGGGTGAAGATTTATCATTTTCATTGGAAATGTGTTTTTTTCATTAGAAAATTTATCTTTCTGGTTGAAAATTCATACATTTTGTTAGAGATTTGTCTTTTTTGTAAAAAGATTATCTTTTTGGTTAGAAGTTCAACCAATTTGTTAAAAATTCATTTTTTTGGAGACAAAATTAATAATTTTAGTTTAAATTCATCTTTTTAGTTGATGAATGTTCGATTGGGTTAAAAATTCATCTTTTTCTTGAAGATTTAGTAGAAATGTTTTCTCTTTATCTGTCTGCCTAGGAACGAATTTTCTACTTGAAATGATTTTGGCATGGTCAGTTTTGGGTAGAAAATTAATATTTTTTTTTAGGATTCAGTTATTTTGTTTAAAAATCGTTATTTTTTGCCGAATTTCACTATGATTAATTTAAAGTTAAACTTTTCCTTAATTGAAATAACATAAGGTATTATACTTTTTGTCGAGAATTAATCTATTTCCATTTCTTTCGTTTCAAAATTGATCTCTTTTGATAAAAAAATCTCATTTTTGTTGCTGTTCAAAATTCAACTATTTTTGGTAGAAAATTAATCTGATTTGGTTGAAGATTTATCTGTTTTTCTTTTTTTTAGAGAATAATATTATAATTTGAAAATGTAGCTGTTTTGTAGAAATTTCGTCTTTTTGGTTTCAAATTAAATAAATTATTCGACATTCTTTTCCTGTCTCTGTTAAAAATTTGGCTTTTCCATTTCAATATTTATCTCTTTGGTAAAAATCAAATTTTTGGTTGAAAATTCGCCTTTTGAGTTACAAATTCTACTATTTAGTTTACAAATTCAACTGTTTAGGTGAAAATTTGATTATTAGATAAAAATTTTTTAAATGATATTGAATATTTTTCAGTCCTAAGGCTAATTTTTTTGGTCCACGTGACATATATGAATATTATTCAATTTGAATTTTTTTCTAAAAATTCAGGGTTTTTGATTTGCCGAAATATATTTTTTATTTTTCATTTACCTAAACTAACGCCTACTCATTATTAAATTAAGTTTTTATAAATAACCATCTTAATTATATTCATGTTAAAATTATAAAATTAAGGAAGTGAAATAAGTTACTTTTAAGGAAACATGAAAAGTTACATTTTCACGTAAAAAATAAATTTTAAACAAAAAAAAGAAGGTTTTTTCACTAAACAGTTAAATTATTTTCCACCAAAAAGTTGCAGGCTCATGAAAAAAATGTCTTCTAAAACAAAAGATTTTTAAAATCTAAAGGTAAATTTAAAAAAAAAACAGTTTAATTCTCTGTTAAAAAAATTTCATTAAAATTGTTGAGATCAAAATATTAAATTTTAAACTAGAAATACGTTTTTAAGAGAAAAATCGAATTTTCAATACAAAACACGAGTTTTTAAGCAAAAAGGATGACTTTTTAACACAAATAGTTGAATTTATTTCCAAGTAGTTGCATCTCATCCATAAAGGATCAAATTTCTCGGAAAGCAAATGAATTTTCATTTAACAAAAAATAACAAATTTTCAGGCGAAAAATATCAACTTTTATTCAACAAATATAAACAGAGGATTTGTTAAATAAAAAATGCATTTTTTTTAAGTTGCATTTTCATCCAGAAAATATTTCAGTTCATTTTTCAACACCGACATATAAATTTTAAACAAAAAGTACATTTTCTAGGAAATAACTAAATTTTAAACAACCTGAAAGTATGAATTTTTCACAAAATATTTTAATTTTCAACGAGCGGTTGCATTGTCATCCAGGAAAGTTAAAATTTCTGCTAAAACAGGTGAATTCCTATCTAAAAAAGATTTTAAAAAAATAGTGGAATTTTCATGTAGTTCTCTTTTCAGCGCCATAATATTGAATTTAAACAGAAATTAAATTTCCTACAAAATAGCATAATTTTCAAGCAACAATTCTGAATTTTCCAACAAATTATTGAATTTACAACCAAATAGTTGAATTTTTAACTAAGAAAGATGTAATTACTGCTAAAGCAGGTGAATTTTAAAACGAAAAATAGAAACTGTAAAAAAAATGCATCCAAACAGTTGCATTTTTATTCAAGAAAGATAAAGTTTCTTCTAAAACAGATAAAATTTTAAAAAATATTTTCTAAAATGGTTCAATTTATATATAAAAAAGATTCCAGTTCACTTTCAAGCAACAAAATAAGATTTGTAAACAATAAGTTACATCTCTGCTAAATGGACGAATTTTTAACCAAAAAGTATGACTTTTCAAGAGAATTATTGAATTTATAACCAAACAGTTGCATTCTTATGCAAGTAGGATAGTATATTTCTACTTAAAAAGATAGTCTTTTAAATAAAAAAAATTTCAACGCTAATGTTATACTAAAAAAATTGAACTCTTAATTCTCAAAGAAAAATTTTTAACGAAACAGTTATATTGTCAACTGAAAAGAATGACCTTTGAAGAAAATTGTTAAATTTTAAACCAACGATTGAATCCATTTCAAATCAGGCAGGTTTGACCCTTAAAATCGCAGAATCTCTCGGTGATAAAATATTCAGTTTTGTAGCAGAAAGTAGGCGATAATTATTTTTTCGATTCGTGAAAAAAATTCTTCCAAGATGTAAAGCTCATTTGCTTTTGTGCTTAGTTTTTCAAAATAAACCCCAATTTTTTCTTAAAATAAAAATGTCGATTTTCTCAGAAACCCCGCACTTATATCTTTTCTCAATTAAAAAAAAATTGTTCTATCACATGAAAAATATCTTTTGACTTTTATGTGGGCTGCACAACTTTTGTAGTGGTCCAAAAATGCTTTGGAAATTTATTTGAAAATTTTAATTATTCATTATTATTTTATTTTATTTATTTTTATAAATTCATTTTTTTAGTTTTGAAAAAAATGATATTTAGAGGTGCCGCAATCCCCATGCTAGAAAGATCACGTTTGTTCTAAAATTTCCTGCTTTTTATCCAAATTTTAATAGGAGTGAAGTAATAATAAGTTCAAGTTAAAAAAAATTGTTAATACCTTTAATTTGTGTTGTTAATAATATTCTCTTTGTTTAATTGGTAGAATGTTCCGGTTTTTTAAATTTTCAATTGTTTGTCTATTTTTCATTAGGCGTGACTTGATAATTAATTATATTTAGCTAAAATAATTGCTTGGACAAATTATTATTGTTTATGACTATCTTCATCTATAGCAATGTCTGATAGTTGCGGTTTTTCCGGCAATTTTGACCTTTCTGTCCCTTTTCTCTTAGTGACATAATAATTAATGAAATTTATCAAAAAAGTTGTTTAAATACTTTAATATTGTTCTTAACTAGCTTTTCTTAAATAAGTGCTAGACAGTGGCGATTAATAAAAAAGTGCAAAAAGTGGGTAAAAAGCCCATGTAGGAACCCAATCAGGGATTCCGCCGGGTCCCAGCCGGATAGCCCCGCTTTAAGCCGGGCGCTAGTCGGGGAATCCGGCAGGGATCCGGCTAAAAACGTCACGGTAAACTGGTCGGATCCCGGCTACAATACCGGCCGGGATGCGGTCGGGTAATCCGGCCAAAAAGTGGTTAAGAAATGTTGCTTCAGGCGAGAAATTGGTAACTTGTTTTGTCTTTTAAGGTTCATTATAAAGATTACGGTTAACTTTAAAAGTCAAATCAAGTGAACCAATTCTGGCAAGAAAATTGAAGTAGAATTTTATTCCCTGACGATAGAATCTCATAGCAATTTGGAAGCCACGTGGTGATTTAAGGTTAGGAAGGAAGAAAGTAAAAACTGTATACACAAGACTATATTTTAATTTGAAATAATAATTATTTGCGCACTAAGTGGGGGATTCAAACTAATTACTGAAATAAGGTTGATTTTAACTACGAGTCTCGATTTTATTTGCGAACTTCAAAGAGACGACGCGACGTGAGTCCAAGGACCATTCTCGTTCCAGGTGTGAAACTGAAAATTACTGAGTGTCTGTGCAGACGACAGACACAGCAGGCGCTATATATGGCGGTAAATTTGAAATTGCGCAGGCTAAACGTCTGAATATGCAGAAGTTTATAAAAATGGTATCATTTCTTTTGTTGCACATAGCAGAATCGATAACAGTTTAATTTGAAATGTTAAATTATTCGAAAAAATGTAATATCTTTTTTAAAAGAATTTAAAAAAGCTCATTTTTGTTTCACTGATCTAATAAATCTTTAAATTATAATTTTCAAATAATAATTCATCTAGCATCCATAATTACGTCTTTGATAATACCACGGTCCTTAAAAAATGTGTAATTTCTACAAAAAGCCCGGCCAGTAACCGGCCGGCCCTAGACTACGTGATTCGAGAAAAATGTAGCCCGACCGGCTCCCGCCCGGTTCCTGTCCATGAAACCCAGCCAGGGGTAGCCCAGCCGGGATCCGACCAGAAACCTTGTTGCATTAGGGGCAACCGGCGAAATTTCTACACAGGAGTGGTCAGATAATACAATTTATAACTAAAGAGATAATCTTCAGGAGGAAGTTTTTGGGAACTTGCAAATATCACTAACATGCGTGAAGGATCCGCTCCTCCCTATCTAAAGAAATCGTAACAAAATGTGTCGACACCCCCCCCCCCTGAGCTGTTACGTAATTGAATTACGGTCCCTTAGTAGTCGTAAAATGATAAATTTATGGCCAAACCTTGACATAGGCACACCCTTGTCATTCATGGTTAATGCTCTAATTTATGCTTTTGTGGTCTCTCGTCATTAATGTGCAACTGACGTCTACAAAGGGGTAGCATTGTTTGAGAAACAAGGACATACTGAGGGAAGGTGATAGAGAAATCGCATGTCCATAATTGTGCCCAATCATCTATTACTCGTTTCACTGAGTAGGCATATATATATTTTTTGTATTAGTTTAAAAAAACTTAATAGACGTTTTGTAAATAAAAACAGATTTTTAGGATTAAGTGCAGCATAGAAATAAATTAAACAATATTTGGATATAACACAATAATAACTTTTTGATATTTTTTTAGTTACACACATTTTCAAATTGTCTACAAGAAAAAAAGTATCAGCGGTTTTTTTAGAATTATATAAATTTTATAATTTTCATGAGACAATTAGGAAAGATTTTTAAATATTTCAGATGTGTCAAATAAAGAATGTAGAAGATTTAAAAAATATATACTTTATTTTAGAGGATTTTACAAATTATTAGAAAAATTTTAGCCTTTGAAAAGATTCTTAGAGCTTTTATAATTTCAGAAGAAATGATAAATATTCCATAAATTTTCGGAAATGCTTCCAAGGCTTATAATATTTTAAATCCATTGAAAACCTCTTGAATCCCTAAAAATATTTTAAAATGAATCCAAGTTTACTTTAAATTTTTAAAAATAATTTAAAATGTAAAAAATTAAGCTTGATGTCTTCAAAAATTTCTCACGAATTTGAAGAAAATTATAAAATATTTTTGAATATAACAGATTCGTCAATATTTTAATCTGACTGCAATTTTTCTTGAAATTTTGAAAAGCTTTTTAAAATGTAAAATCCTGCCTCAAAACATCCCGAATTTTCCTAGGAACTTGAATACCATTTATTTCTTCACTTCAGACCTTTCAAAGTTATTTTAATTAAGGGCATGTGATACTTTATCATATAGGTTTTTAGTTTTTCACACATTTTGTTCACAATTTTTAATTCGCAAAAAAAAACAAACATTAGTGTCCAGACGTTTGCGTTTTTCACGTCTGGCTTTCTTTTTGTTTAAAAACTTTCACATAAATCTGCATTTTTAAAAATCTTCTGCAGTTAAAAATCTTCTTTATTCTCCTTAAATCTTTGCAATATTTATAGAATGTTATGGTTTCATTTATTTTTTATTTTTTAATGTTACCAAATTGAAACATTTTGCTTTAAAATCTTCTACTCTTTCTCGAAATTTAAGGAAATATTTGACGTTTCAAAATCTTTTTGAATTTTCTCTTAAAGCTCATTTATCAAATTAAAAAATCGAATGAAATTGTTTTGGGAATCTAAAGAATTTATGTCATTATCCTGAATTTTTTAAAAAGTCCTAAAATATCTTATAAATTTTCATTGTTTTTTTATCGTTTCCAAACTTCTACATATCTTTTACATTCACTCAAATTTGTTCTAAAATTATATATTATAGCAGGATGTTGCTGAAAAAACTTATATTTATTTTTATATATAACTTATATATATTTTTTTACTTCTCTTGACGCCCTAAAAATTAAGTTTACCTAAATTTAAATTAAATATTGGAAAATGAAAATAATTGTCTTAAAATCTTTCATATTTTTTCAAAAATAGTTTCGAAATCTTTAAAATTATAAATTATTATTTTAAAACGAAATATTAACTGCTTTAAATTTCCCCATGACTGCTTCAAAAAATTTAATCTCAAAATCTTTCGAAATTATTAAGACGCTTTTTTTGTTCTAATTTTCAAAATAAGTTTTTTCAATAATTTTATTTTACTTATCTCTTTGAAAATTAAAAAAAAAAATTATCCAGATGTAAAAAAGAAAACATTTTTTTCTTCTTAAAAACTCTGGAATTTTAATTATTAAATCTTTATCGAGTTCGATGTTGTGAAAAAAATAGTCATCTAACAATTAATTGATTTTTTCATAAATGATAACATAAAAAGCATTTAACAATTTTTTGCAAATTTGTTTTATTGGTAACTTTTGATACTAATTTCAGAAAAAAATGAAACGTATTTCCATACGATTTGAGCAATCGAATGCGAATACACATTTCAGTGCATCAGAATCATTTGAAAATTTATTTAATTAAAATAATATAATTGCAAGTATAAATTAACTTTTAATATTCAAATTATATTCAATATTCCATTATAGAAGCCTTAAGTCAATAATTAAATGTTACTTTTAGTAGAATTAGTTGATAATGAATTAATCAGTTAACAAAATAAAAAACATGAAAAATTATTTATTTATTACTATTTATTTTCACCAAAAGTTGTTAACTCAATTTTAATATACCATTTTTTATTTAGATAAATTTTAGAATTGAATTTTCTTTATTTAAAAAAGGCTCGATACTTTTTTTTCTTAATATATTTAAAAATGTTATAAAATATCTAAAAGTAATGAACAATAAACAAAAATTCTCCATAAAATGTGCAGTTTTCAATTTATCCAACTCTTTTATTGTATATAATACTTTTTTACTAATTTTTTAATGCAAAATAACTTTTCTCAAATAATAATTTAAAATATGTGAAAAAGCGAAGTAAGTTTCACTTATTTAACAAGGCATTAAATACTTTTTGTTTTTAAATATTTAAAACGCTTAAGAACGAATCAAAGGTAATAAATAATAAAGAAAAGTTGCAAGCACAAAAATGTTTTAATAACATCAATGACAAAACATAATGTTCTGCTTTACGAAAATTTTCTTAAAACGCACAGTTTTCAATTTATTGAATTCTCTTATCATACTTTTTAAAAAAAGATTTGAATATGGCATTGCTTTCCTAAAAAAACAATTTAAAATATGCAAAAAATAATTGAACTTCACTTATTTTACAAAGGGCTCAATACTTTTTTCTTTACAAATTCAATCCGCTTAAAAACTATATAAAGCATATAAAAAATAAAGAACTTTTAAGTCGAAAAGCGCTCTGATAACCTCAGTGACAAATAAATATTTTCTGATTTTTAAAAATCTATGTAAAATGCACAGTTTTTCATTTATAAAATTCTTTTATAATACTTTTTAACTCAGTTTTTAATTTAAAATAACAATTCCTAAAAAATAATTGAAAATGTGTAGAAGAAATTGATCGATGGTTTAAATATTACCTATTTAAAAAAGTGCTCGATACTTTATTTTTATTTTAAATATAAAATACTTCGAAATCTGAAGAAACGAGAATTCTGTGCAAGTACTTACAGGTTAAAAGCGATCTCACGGTGGTCGGCTGAAAAATATTTGTTGGCTTCCTCCTTGCATTTTAAAAAACTTTTAATTGTCAATTTTTTAATTGTTCCTTTATAAAATGAAATGCATTCTTAATACACTTTTTCAAACTGTTAGTGAATTCTTTTTTCTTAAATATTTTCCTTTAAAAACGCATTAATTTTTTTCTAAATTATGCAAAAAATGTAATAATTATATTTTAAAGCATTTTTTAAAGCTGATAACTAGTTTTATGCTGCCATATATTTATTTTTTATTATTTACATAATAAAAAAGAATTATGTAAGTATATGGTGATTGCTAAAATGTTAAACATTTGTAGTCCGAGACATTTTCTATGATTAATGAATTCTTTGACTTAAAAATATAACTTTTATAAAGTTTTTATAAATATACATACTAATAATATGCGCATTAAATTTTATATAATTAATGATATGTTGAAATGAAATTTTCTATGATCTTTGAATTCATTCACTGAAAAACTTAATTCTGTTCATTTTATTTAAAAATACCTAAATCTATACTTAATTATGTAAAACAGCAATATTATATGCGCGCTACAGTACGCGGGTAGCATTGCATTGCAAATTAATAACATAAAAATATAAAACAAGATATTAACTATTTCAGATAGCAAGTAAGAACATAAAATTGAAAATTATTAAAAAAATTCCTGCCTTATAAAGGAATTTGTTTTTCATTAAGGAAAAATTAATTCTTTGAATTCGGCTAGATTAACATTTTTTCTAAAGTTAAAAAATCTGTGGCCTAAAACTTATTTAGTTTAAATTAGTATAACACATGATCATTTTATTTTTTCAAAACTATTTTTTTTCTTACTAATAACATTCCTGAATTTGGCCATTTTTGTGGTTTTCAAACGGCTATTATCGAACGCGAAAATTGTCTGTTAACAAAATACAACTATGTCTTACAACTCTAATTTAAATTAAATAACGTTCACATAACAAAATTTATAACTTTTTAAAAATCAATTTTTATCTAGCCGAATCCAAAAAAGTAATATTTCCTTATCTTATAAAATTAAAAATTAATTAAAATTATATTTAATTTTTATTTGTCAAATAACTTTAAAGTATGAACTATAAATATAATATTATTGCAAAAAAATAATAGCATGTATAACATGATATTATTAAGCTTTGTAATTTGCAAATATAAAAATAAATAAAATATTATTATAACTAAAACGTTCAAAAAAATTTTTTTAATGATTCACTTATGTAAAATGAAAAATGATGATAACTTTATATTCAAATAACATTTTTCATTATAATTTATATCATAATATTATTAAACTTAATGATTTCACAATATATCTATTTTTTTAATACACTTTTATATTATCAAAAAAATAGATTTTAACATAAACTTTAAATTATTATTCCAGTAACATTGAATAAACCACATTCTGGTGAAAAGAATCTTCAGTAATTTAATGTAACAATTGAAGAATTATGAGAAATTAATTTAAATATTATACATGATAATATCTCATTAAAAATAACACCTGTTATTGAAAGTGAAAATAAAAAGACACAAAACGGAAATAATTATCGGCGATCGATAAAAGTAGAACTCTAGTTTTTTATTTCGATTAATTTTATACGTTGAAGAAAGATGTCACCATAGTATAAATCACGTCATTATCTTAACCATGTAAGATTTCGCTTCCATGCGCTACTAATGGAGGTTACGAGTTTTTATATATAGGATAATGCACGTATTTATGGAATTCAAGGAATTCATTGAATTTAAGGAATTAGTAAAATTTACAGAATTTACGGAATTCACAGAATTCATATAACGTCCGGAAACAATAGATATTATGTAATTATCGGAATTGATTAAATTCATGGAATTCACATAATTCACGAAATTGTAGGAATTCACGCAAGTCAAGGAATTCACGGTGCGCACAGAATACAGGGAATCCATCAGTTTTAGAGAATTCATGGAATTCCCGGAATTGAAAGAATTCATGAAATTTACGGAATACAAATAATTTAAGAAATTCACAGAATTCGCATAATTAAACGAATTTGAGAAAGTCACGCAATTCACGGAATTCACGAAATTTACTGAATTTACTTTTCATTTTTACTGAATCAAAAGAATTCACGGAACTGAAGTAATTTAGAAGTTAAGGAATTCAATAATTTCATGAAATTGAATGAAATCACTGAATTCTGGGGCTTCCACGAATTCATTCAATTCCATAAATTCCGTGAACCTATTCAACACCATGAATTCTGCGAATTCCGTAAATTCCTTGCATTCCGTAAGCTTCATGCATACCGCAAATTCCTTGAATTCCGGGAATTTTATAATTACAGTAAATTCCTTAAATTTCACGAATTTCTTACTTTTCGGCAATTCCTTCATATCTATGAATTCTGCAAATTTCGTGAATGCCATGAATTCCGTAAAATCCTCGAATTCCGTGAATTTCAAGAATACCGTAAATTCCATGGATTCTGCGAATTTCTTCCGAATTCCATTAATTCCTTGTATTCCGTGAATTCTGCGTACAGTAACCAATCGGGCTACCCGTGCGACGCAAGCGCAGTTCAATAAGTTCCCAAAATTGGCAGCACTGATCTTGTCAGCTGATAATTGGTTGCTGTTGACGCGCTGATTTTAAATTAGGTAAATATTCAGATTTAATATTTATAATAAATAATTATTGAGAAATGCGCAAATAGAATTTTGCTAATCCTAAAATAAGATTGTAGAGTGACAGAGAACAAAAAATCGATTTTAATGAAAAAGAGGTCATGAATTCTGCGATCAGAGAAATACATAATTTTTGTTTGTGCCAATGATTAACCTCGTCTCTGTCGAGTTTTAAAATTAAATTTTTGTTCATTTCCGACAATTTGACTTAAAATAAAATCACTAAAACTTCCAAATTGAATTGCGAATAATTAATTACTGCACTGATAATAAAATTATATTTCAACTGTTAAGGCTAATATTTTTTGCTTGAAATTAAATCTTCTTATTACCTTTTTATTAAAATTCTGAAATATTTAAAATTCTAAATTCAAGAAAAAATCTTTTTTTTCTGAAGTCAGAATTAATAACGCTTTTGCATGAAAAAAGCATTATTTTTTCATCTGTTACATAAAAATGATTATTCAAGATCAAGATATTACTTAGGATGCATTTTTCAATTATTAATTATCATAAATATTAAATCTGAATATTTATATAATTCAAAATCAGCGCGCTAACAGTCACCAATCGGGTGGTCGGCGCGACGCAAGCGCAGTTGAAAAAGTTCCCAAGGTTGGGGACACTCAAGCTGACGTCACAACATAAAACGACGATCACGTCGATGTAAAACAACACAAAAAGTATTCCTAAAGCTTTAAAGTAAAATGGACTACAAAATCCTTTGGCAAATCGTTTTCTATCGCTCCGAAACTAAATTAATTTTTTATTCATTAAATTTTGTTGTGAATTATAAAAGTTATTGCTAGTTACGTCGACAAATACTAAAAAAAATACACAAGGTTTTTTTGACCGCTTTTTTATTTACGAAGAAAGTTCCTACAGCTTACACTCTAATCTTAGAGAATGAGTAGTGAGATATATTTTCTTCAATCTAAGTTCTAAGCAGGCAGAGATCTTATAGGCAATGTTGAGACACAGAATCACGCAGGCTCACACATACTTGTCACTGCGCATCGCGATTAGTCCGGAACCAGAAGTCCTCATAAAGGGCGCAAAAGTTTGATTTGTTCACTGCATCCATTGAAATACATACGACTGACTTACTATTATAGAGGGAACAGGAAAGTTAGCTCGGTTTTAGATGACAATACACCGATAAATTGTGCTTAGTGGTGTTTAGAAATAAGAAAAAATATCCAGAACAAAACTTATTTAACCGAAAAATAAGAATTTTCAATAAAATGCAAAAATTTTCAACTAAAATAGGTAAATTTCAAACAAAAAATCGAATTGTTAAATTTTTGGTTCAAAGAATTGTAAGGTAAGTCTCCATCCCCTTACAATAAGCAACCTGCAATACTAGGCCGATTGTCAGGCCTAGCATCCAGGCGCCACGCAGCTCGCAGTCGCGGAATCGTAGCACCCACACTTTTCCGGGAAACGCGGGGGTATACGCGGTCCAATACTATGACAGGGCTATGAGCGTGTGAATATAGTAGGAGACGCTGTAAACGACTGAGTTGCGCGCGCAACCCATTTCTCCTCTTCTGAATTTG
>NC_046665.1:116647575-116694768 GCF_010883055.1 Belonocnema kinseyi | reverse complement strand
ATTTTTTAGTTTGAAAAATTAATTTTAAGTGAGTATTTGAAAAGATTTTAAAAATTAAAAAAAAGGAATCAGGACGATTTTAAGGCAATTTTTTTATTTTGCTAGGAAAAAATCTAATTAACACAATAAATCAATTTTTAACCCAAAAGTTTACTCTTCAACAAAATACATTAATTTTCTATAAAATAATTTGTGTTTTAACTAATAAAATGTACAGGATAAAGTTTCAAACAAAAATGGAATAGTACAATTTCCAGATAAAAACTGTGCTAAAAAATTGAATTGAACAAAACAAAAAAACGAATTTTCAAGAGAAAAGGTGAATTTTTGACCAAGAAGATTAATGTTCTATACAAAAAAAAAACGATTTTCCAACTTAACCAATATAAACGATTAATTTTTAATCAATCATATAATAGTTACATTTTTAGATAAAGATAAATCATTTTTTAAAGAAAGAATTAATTTTAAACAAAGTTTTTAATTTTCGACCAAGAAAATTGATAATCTACAAAAAAAAGACAAATCTTAAACAAAATACATGAATTTTTAAATAAATTATTTAATTTTAAAGTAAAAAAGACGAATTATCTACAAAAAATTGAAATTTTTAAGCGAAAAATATGAGTTTCCAATGAAAGAGTTAAACTTTCAACCAAATAGATAAATTTTTAGTCATAATTAAAAAACCTTGTTAGGAAAACGTATTTTCTTGACAAAGTAGTTCAACTCTTAGTGAAATAATTGACTTTCAAACCCAAGAAGATGTACAGTTGATATTTTAACCAAACAATTGCATTTTTGACGAAAATGATCAAATTTTCAACAAAAAGGATTAAATTTCTACTAAATAAGGTCAATTTCCAACAAAATACATGAACTTTCAACGAAATTATTTAATTTTAAAAACAAAAAGAGTATTTTCACCTAAAACTTATAATTTTAATTTTTAACAATATATTTGCATTTACAACAGAACGACTTTACAACCAAAACATATTTATAGTTCATAATTCAACCGAAAAATGTAATTTTTAATCAAAAATTATAAATTTTTCATAAAACAATTTAATTTCTACAAAGAAAGACGACCTTTTAACAAAACACATGATTTCTCAACCAAAAATGATATTGATTGATTGTCAGTTTCAAAAATGTATTTTCAAGGAAAGAGATGAACCTTCAAATAAAAAAAATAGACTATTATAATATAACATAATTATAATATTATCATTATTAATATACGTATATATTTATACATATACTATAATAGTATTAATATTTATATAATTTATATTTTATACATGAAAATAACATAACCTCAAAATATACGCATATCAAGAGGCGCGCGATCTATTTAAATCATGAAAATCGTCAGCATCGAAATCTGGAAATATTAAAATCCCATTCTCCTGAATTTATTTCAAAGCAGTTAGCTGTCAGCAGATAGATATATAAATAGAATCGACGAAGTGCTCCGACCGGCAATCGTGCATCTTCGAGTTTTCAAATTCAGAAGAGGAGAAATGGGTTGCGCGCGCAACTCAGTCGTTTACAGCGTCTCCTACTATATTCACACGCTCATAGCCCTGTCATAGTATTGGACCGCATCTCGTTTTAGATCTGGGATCACTGCTCTGATGTGAGACGTGAGTTATGAACCAATAAAGCATGGTTCTGTCAGGCGCAAGTAAAAAAATTCAACCAATCAGATTCGGCACCCTAGGGCACCCGACCTTTCTGACATCTTGGATCGAGTGCGGCAGTTGGCTTCCCCTTCCATTCGCGCCAATGCAGTGAGTATGGTGGGGGGCGTCGGTTCACTCCAGTCACTCCAAGTCGAACGTATTTGAGCATCGAATTGGCAGGACCACGGTTTGTTGGATCATGGATGTGAGTGCTCAGAATAGCGGCAATCTCTCTCTCTCTCGTTAATTGAGAATTTAAAAGGGTTAGGCATGGCCTACTCGTCGAAGGACTTGGAAGGGGTTAGAGAACACTAAGGTACTAGTGTGTTGAGCTTGAGCTCCAACTACTCTTAGCTTCTCAAAGCGCAAATCCAGTTTGACTGAGAACGGACGTGGGAATTGTATTCTCACGATCAAGTTAAAGCTACTGTATTTGCCTGCAACTTCTAAGTGTCTCTAGTAGATTAATTTCCTCGACACTTAAGAATTGTAGCTTCAATTTTAGACTTCGTTTTTCTTAAAGAGTAGCCTGCGTGCACTCAGATAAAATAAAATATATATTGAAAAATAAAAGACCAGAGAGTCAATTTGATTTAGACTACTTTCTAAATTAAAGAAAGAGAGAGAGAGAGAGAGAGAGAGAGAGAGAGAGAGAGAGAGAGAGAGAGAGAGAGAGAGATTTATAAAAATCAAAGGATAAATAAATACAAGTTTATATTGAAAATAGCGAGAGTATCTTTATTTTTTCTACTGAGTACTCTTCAGAATAAAAATTGCATGTTCTTAGAGTGTAAGAACCTTTCAGAATTAATATTTTGAACCAAAACAAAATTAGTAAACACATTAGATTTAGATAAGTTTTCAAGCGAAAAACTGAACTTTGAATTAAAATGGCGAATCTTTAATCAAAATTACTTTTAACCAAATAGGTAAGTTTTCAACCAAGAACAATATTTTTTTACCAAAAAGAAAATTTTTCAAGAAAATACATGAATTTTTAGCTAAAAAAGTTAACTTTTCAACCAAAGATGGAATATTTTCATTTAGGAAAATTAATTTTCAATGAAAAAATTAATTTTTTACTGAAATGATGAATTTTTATCCAGAAAGTCGAATTTTTAACTAAAAATAAGGGGCATTTTATATTTTAAACCAAAGGAGAAATAGTACATTTCTTTTGTAAAAAAATTAATTTTCAACCGATAATGACGATTTTTCAACGAAAACGTTCAATTTCAAACCTAAACATATTTTTTGAAACCATTAGGTTTAATAATATTATCATATTTTGAAATTATTTACAAATTTAAAATTGATCAAAAGAGATATTTCGGGTTTCACTCTTGTAAAAAACTACGAATTATTTGCCGACGTTTCGTGAACATTGCAGTTCACATCTTCAGGGCTGACCTGAAACTGAGGTAGCAGGTCATGTTGTACTTAGGTATACTTTCTACGATGCCTGTAATTGGCTAGAGCGCCCCACCGTGAGAACTGGTCGAACTTGATTGGCCAATGAAGTCTTGTTTTAATTTTATTTCATTTATTTTTTTTTTTAATCCGGAAAAACGGAAAGCCAAATCGGATTGGTATTATATCCATTGTCCCTATTAATGTTATTAGGGTATTTTAAGATTTCGATTGCTTCTCTGTTTTCTTGGAAATTTATTGTGTGTTTTTGCAATAACTGTTGTTTCATCAAATAAAATGTTATGTCTTGTTTTGATATGATGTTCAACCAGTGCTGAACATGTTTTGACAAATTACTTCCACTAAAGCAAACTCAACTAACAAATACAGTAAAACACATCTCTGACCACCCTCTCAACAATGAAATGATTTCACTCCTATCTAAAGGACATAATTTTGCTGTAGCTCCATCGAAAATCCCAAAAGAGGAGATAATCATCAATTTAGAATCCACAATATATACCCTTCCACTCGAAAAAATGAATGACATATGACGTGGGACGGCCAACATTTTACGCCAAGCTCAGGTTCCCTCCTCAAACTTAACAAAACAGAAAAAAACCGCAATTAAAGAACTCAATCAAAATAAAGATGTTATAATATTACTCGCAGACAAAGGCAATACAACAGTAATAATGAATAAAGAAGACTATAACAACAAAATCATGGACCTTCTAACTGACGAGACATACAAAAAACTTAAAAAGGACCCCACAAAAACAATAGTCAGTAAAACAAAAACTCTACTCAAAGACTCTAAACTTGACAGTCAAACAATATCTAACTTAATACCTACTAATCCCATCTCTCCAAGACTTTACGGGGTCCCAAAAATACACAAAGAGAACTATCCACTCAGATCGATCGTCAGCGCAATAAACTCACCAACTTACAACCTAGCACGCTTTCTCGCTGCAAAACTAAATCCTTTTACAGGAAACTCCATCACTCACGTCCAAAACTCATTTGACTTTATTAAAAAGATACAACAGATTCACATCTGGGATACAATTAATATTATTAAATCTTTCACAAACCTCAGGGGCAGCAATGGGATCCTTAATCTCACCTGTAATAACTAATGTCTTTATGGAACATATAGAAACTAAAATCTTCAACCAAGCCAAGCTTAAACCGGAATTTTGGTTCCGTTACGTTGATGACACTTTTGTCATCTGGCGGCATGAACGAGATGAACGAAATAAGTTTTTCGATTTAATCAACCAATTACATCCTAATATCCAGTTCACCATGGAAATACAACAAAACGGAAAATTGCCTTTCTTGGACGTATTAGTTTAGAAAAAATCTGATAACGCATTAGGACATGAAGTTTACAGAAAACCCACGCATACATACAGATGCCTACATGCCTCCTTGCACCATCACCCATCTCAAAAACAATCGATCATCAACTCCCTTGTATACAGAGCTGTCTCCACAACAGATAAAGATAACTTACAAAAGGAATGACAAAACTTTAAACAAATCCTAATACAGAACGATTACACAAACAAATTGATTAAGCAATAAGAAACCATACTCAAAAAAGCAAGTCAACACAACCTACGAAAGAAAGAGAGAGAGAGAAATGACAAACACCCTACCCTACATCCAATGTGTCACAGAACAAATAGGAAGAATTCTCAACTAACACACCACCTGCGAAAATAGGACAACTACTAAATAACCCTAAAGATAAAAGTGCACCCCTCAGTGATCCAGGAGTATATAAAATCCCTTGTTCTTGTGGCAAAGTCTATATTGGAGAAACCAGGAGAGCCGTGAGTCAACGTATTAAGGAGCATGTGAGTAAAGTCAGGCTAAAACATTTCACGCAATCAGAACTAGCTGAACATCATATCGAAACAGGACATAAAATTTTATTTGTTGAAACAACAGTCATTGCAAAAACACACAAGAAATTTCCAAGAAAACATAGAGAAGTAATCGAAATCTTAAAACACCCTAATAACATCAATAGGGACAATGGATATAATACCAATCCGAATTGACTTTCCGTTCTCCCGGAATAAGAAAAAAAATAAAATAAAAAAAGGCTTTATTGGCAATTCAAGTTCGACCAGTCCCCACGGTGGGGCGCTCTGGCCAATCACAGGCATCGTAGAGAGTATACCTAAGAACAACACGACCTGATACCTCCGTTTCAGGTCAGCCCTGAAGATGTGAACTGCAATGTTCACGAAACGTCGGCAAACAATTCGTAGCTTTTTCACGTGTGAAACCCGAAATATCTCTTTTTATCAAAATGAATCATCGTGAAAGCATAAAATCTATTATTAAATTTAAAATTAAATATAATTGCAATAGATTTTAAATTGGTTTATTCAAGGTTACAGGAAAAAATTTTAAAAATTGTATCTTAAAATCTAATTTTGTTAAATAATATAAAAGATGATTAAATTTATAGATATATTGTGAAATCATTGAGTTTAATAATATTATAATATAAATTAAAATTTAATAATAAAAAATAAAATATCAAAGTACATAAGGATTGGACTTAAATTTTTTAATATGTAGTAATATAAATACGTTATTTCCTTTAATTAATTAAATATTAGCTATTACTCTCGTAATAAAAGTTTCTTTTTTCTTTTCAATATTTGTATTACAATTATATAATTTTTTGTGGTGCTTCCGATATTGTGAGCTGAGTATTTAAATTCAATTTTCTAAATTATATGTATACATATTTTAATTTATTTACCTTAGTTCGAAAGCTTATTAATAAATTGAATGTAGAGATATGCAGTTCCAAATTTGAATGAGAATATAATGTAAACATTATTTGAATGTTTCCATGAAAATAATTGTGTAATGATTTTTATGTTGTGAAATGATTAATTAATTATGAACTAAATTTAACAAAACTCACATTTTGTGGAATTAGTTTAAAAGCTTATTGATAAAGAAAAATTTTAGAAATGAAAGTTCAAATTTAAAAGAAAGTATTAACTAAAAAATAATTAAAGGTTTTAGTGAGAATTCTAGTTTAATGCTTCTTATTTTGTAAAATGACTAATTGATATAAGCTGAATATTTTTTTTAGAACATTAAATTGAATAAAAATTCAAATGTATTACCTCAAATTTAAGTAAAATAAGTAACGAATAAATTAGTTATTTACTTGTAGGTTATATAATGGAACATTGCATATGATTTTCATAATATAAATCAACTTATTTCTAAAGTACCTCTATTTTAATTAAGTAATTTTTTGGAATTATGCTGGTGTTCTGAGATTAATATTTTCATTCAATTTTCAAAAGTATATGTAAAAATTTTTAAATTTTCTCCCTCAAATTAATATTAAGTCACTAAAAAATGTAATTTTTGCAAATAAAATTTAAAATCAGTGAAACAAATTATTTGAGGTTTTTTATGTTGCGAACCATTTAATGCATTATTAGCTGATAATTTTCTTCACACTTTCTTCAGATTGGTTTTAATTAATAACAACGGTTTTTATTCAATTTAACGTATAGAAATTCTTTTTCAAAATTCAAAGGAGATTATACACATAATGTAAACAATATTTAAATTTTTCGATAAAAATAATTGTTTCATGTTTTTTATTTTAGGAACTGAATAATTCATTATAAACTGATTCTACTAAAAGTGACATTTTCTGGAATCAGTTTAAAAGTTTATGATTAAATAAAATTTATATAAATAAAAGTTCTATTAAAAAAAAATATATAAAGTTAAAGTTATTTGAATTTTTTTATAACAGTATTATATTTTAATGATTTTTCTTTCGTAAAATGGTCAATTGCACATTAGCTAATTAACGTTTTCAGATTATTAAAGTAAATAAAGATGAAAACTTAGTACCTGAAATTGAAGTAACATAATTTAATTATTGACTTGAAAGTAAAAGGATTTAAAATAACGTTACTTAATATGTGAACAAGAATATAAGTGTTCAGAAAATTTTAATAAATAAATTGTTATTAGAAAATTGAGTAAATAATAAAAACGAGTATAAAAGTGAGCGCGCGCAAAATAATTTAGTATGACTAATTTATATATTATACTATTTATTATTATACTATTTAATATATATAGTTTAGTATGGAGTTTGTTATGGGGTGCTAAAATGCAGATCTTGCCTAAGTTTTACGATAATATAACGAGTAGTTTTAATAATATAATCCATGGATATCAAGTTGCCCTGCCTGCGGTGAATTACACACTCACACACACTCACACTCACACACACTCACACTCACACACACACACACACACACACACACACACACACACACACACACACACACACACACACACACACACACACACACACACACACACACACACACACACACACACACACACACACACACACACACACACACACACACACACACACACACACACACACAAAAGAGCTTTTGCCTACTAATGATTTTGGATGAATCACGCAACTATTATCGATCCTAGCTTGGTAATAGATCTCAATTCTCTGTATGATTGATCACATCATAAACCGTTAATCAAGAATTATGACTCTCGAGCTTAACTGCGATCAACGATCTTCCGGCCTTTGCCAATCCTATATTTGGACGTGCAACTTCCGCCAAAAGAGTCTTGCAATTAATTTTTATTTAAGGTTCCGATAAGTCTATTGAAATATAGTTCGCACTAGAAATTGTAAAATGCTATCATTACTGGAAAATTAGACTTCAAGTTTGTATTGTATGATTCATTTCAAACCTTTTAATACTTTTTACTGAACACTAGTATGAGCAATATATTTTATTTTAGTTTTCTTCTATTCCAGGTGTAAATTATCTTTAAGGCTAGTTAAAATGGATGTGAATTCGAAAAATAGTTTGAATACAATGACAAATCCAAGAAGTCAAATTTCGTGTTTAAAATGGTAATTGTTCGAGCTGGAAAGGGCAGGGGGAATTTCAGTCACACCCTATCCCTTTCCCAGCTTTATTTTAAGTTTATTTAAGTTAAGATTAAGTGTTTAATTTAAAAAATTAATACTTAGATTTTATAAAATTGAAAATTAATGCTATTGCAATCCTTATCACACAGAAAAAAACAGAAGATAAACTTTACATCGATTCCCGACGAAATATTCTCTGCAACAAAAATTAACTTCACAGGATAAACTTTACATAAATATCGGTTAAACTTTCTTTTGTTTTTCCATGAGAAACACATGTTTTTTAAAAGACGCGAAATTGGCTAAAAAAAATTTTATCGCTCTAAAAAATTTCCTGCAACAAATTTTATTATTAGCATTTTCTGTGCAGTCTTTGTGAGAATTATTTTATTTGAAAATTTAGTATCAAAACGTTTTTTCTATTCATACATCAAATTTGATTTATATCAATGAAAAAAGTAAATTTCATTCCAAATCCTTAATATTTTCTGAATCGAGTTTAACAAAATCCCAAAAAACCCCATAAATGCAAAAATGGGGTTTGCAAGATTTGGGCTCTAATTATAATTTTTTGCATTTTTTTAAAGTAAATTGTTTCATGTACATAAAATACAACTTTAAACTGATAACTAGATGTTTACATAAATCGTTGAAAAAAATTTATTGTTTTAATCAATTTTCGAATAGAACAGCGGGTTTTCAAAAATGTTCCACTTTTTGTCCAATTTTTAATTAATTTTTCAATTAGTTGTTTCAATTTTCAATCATGTTAACAAAAATGATTGTTTAAACAATTTATTATTATTATTAATATTTTGTTTCAATTATGCTATAAAATCGCAGTTTTTAACAAAATCTTCTACTTTTGATCCAAATTTGAATTAAAATGAATTAAATAATAATTAATTAGATTAAAGAAAATTAATTAAATTTCTGAAATTTCTGGCTTTTTGTCGATGTTTCAAGCACATTAAAGTAATAATTAATTCAAGTTAACAAAAATATTTGTTAGAACAAGTTATTATTATTGTTAATAATATTCTCTTTGCTTAATGGTAGAATTTTTAGATTTTTTCTAAATTAAAATTTCTTTTAAATATTCTTCATTAGAAGTGACTTAATAATCAATTACATTTAACAAAAATAATTGTTTAAACAAATTATTCTTGATTATGATTATCTTAATTTATATCAATGCTTGATAGTTGTGGGTTTTTCTGCATTTTGTAATTTTGTGTTATTATTTTGGCTGACAATTCATCTCCTTGGTTTAAAAATTGACTATCTTGTTAAGAATTCGTTTTTTTTTGGTTTGAAAATTAATTTAATTATTTAATTTTTAGTGGAAAATTGATCGCTTTTAGTCAAAAAGTCAACTATTTAATTAAAAATTTTTTTTTAGTTGAAAATTTAACTAATTTGTTGAAAATTAAAGTATTTTGTGGAAAATTCTTCTTTTTTGGTAGAAAATTAATCTTCCTAGTTGATAATTTATTTTTTTGGATGAAAATTCTACTGCTTGATCAAACGTTAATATATTTTGTTAAAAAATCAAAGTTTTGGTTCAAAAGTAATTTTTTTTTGCTTCAAGATTCAATATTTTGGTTGGTATTTTATCTTAATGGTTTAAAATTTATTTGTCTTATTGAAATTTTTTGTTTTGCTTGCAAATTAATTGAACTAAAAATGTCACTATTCAATTTTTAGTACAAAATGTATTTTTTTCAGTTGAAAATTCAACTATCTAGTTATATTTCGTTAAAAATTTAAAGTTTTTGTTAGAAAGTAATTTTTTGCTTTAAGATTCAATATTTTAGTTGACAACTCATCTCCTTGGTTTAAAACTGGACTATCTTATTGAAAAATCGTTTTTTCAAAAATTATTTTAACAAAAATTCAACTATTCAATTCTTCTTGATTTAAAAATAATATATTTCGTTGAAATTCCAAAATTTTGATTAAAAAGTTTTTTTTCTTAAAGATTTATTATTTCAGTTAAGAATTCATATCGTGGGTTTAAAATTGATCTATTTTATGGAAAAATTGTTGGTTTTTTTGCCTAAAAATTAATTAACCTATACATTTAACTATTCAATTTTTAGTGGAAAATGTACCTGTTTCAGTTTAATTATTAAACTATCTATTTAAAAAATGTTTTTTTTTCTTTTGTTGAAAATTAATGGATTTTTTTTTGAAAATTCGTAATATTTGGGAAAAAATTAATCTTCTTGAATGAGACGTTGAAAATTATTATTCTGAAAATTCGACTACCTGGTTAAAAGTTCATATATTTCGTTGAAAATTGGTTAAAAATTAATTTATTACGTTGAAAATTCAACAATCCTGTTAAAAAGTAATTTTTTGGTTTAAGATTACTTATTTTATTTGGAAATTTATTACCTTGATTCAAAATTTATGTATCTTGTTGAGAAATCTTTTTCGTTATAAATTAATTTAACTAAAAACTCAACTATTAAATTTTTTGTGGATAATTTGTCTGTTTTAGTTAAAAGTATAACTATTTGTTTGGAAATTTATCCATGTTTCTTTTTACTTGACACTTAATTTATTAAAAAATTTAACTATTCAACTTTGATTAGCAAAATTTATATTTTTTAGATAAAAATTCAACTACTTGGTTAAGAGTTAATTTATTTCTTTAAAATATTTAGAATTTTGTTAAAAAACAGTTTTTTTGTTTAAGATTTAGTATTTTAATTGAAAATTTATCTCCCTTTTTCAATTTCAACTATCTCGTTGAAAAATATTTTTTTGCTTGAGATTTAATTTAACTAATAATTTAATTATTTAATTTCAAATGTAAAAATGATCTTTTTTAGTTGGAAATTTAACTATTTTTTTGAAAATTTATCTTTTTTGTTGAAAAATCTGTTCTGGTTGCCTCTCATTAAATTTTTTTTCTCATTTATGTTATTTGTTCTCAAACTCGTTTACTATAGCATGGAAAACATCTTTCGTATGGATAATTGAAATGAAGATTTGTTTCGTTTAAGCTTTAAACTTTAATTGTAACTTATTTTCCATGATTTTTTTTCTTTTATGTGTTTCTTCCCTCGCTACTGGTTTGAATCTGAAAACTAATTTGTTCCTAACTTTCTTTCAATTTATGTTTCACTTTTTTTGCCATACGTATAAAAAAATCAGGTCAACCTGTATTTCGAAGGTAATTTTCCATATTGGACAAATGCCAAATCCCTTATAGAAGCCGGATCTCGATTTCAAACAATGAATGAATCTTGCCGCAATATGGTCGCGATTTATCTGCATTTGTAAGAAATTGATACATATTTGAGTCGAAATCTGAGATTTATTATTAAAAATAATTAAATTAAAATGTCAATTCTAATAAATTAATAAACAAAAAAGTTTTATCCACAAATTATAAAAGGTGATTTTCTGAAATTTGGAACCCCCTCTCCATCATTTGAGATAACGTGAGATTTGGTTGAAAGTTCGTTACTGTTGATTAAAAAGTCTATTAATACATTTTTTTTGAAAAGTGGAGTGAAATTTTTTCTGAAGAAACAAGCTTAGTTGAACGTGCAAACATTTGCTGGAAATTGAACTTTTTTGTGAAAATTTCATATTTCCGGGTTGAAGATTCATAGTATTAATTTTTTAACTGAAATTTTATCTATGCCATTTAAAGTTGAAAATACAATTTTTTTTGGATAATTTATTTATTTCGTTCAACATTCGAATTTTTTGCTTAGAGCTTAATTTTCTGCGTTTCAATTTCATATTTTTGGTTGAAATTTAGAGTATTTTTTTGAAAATTAATTATTTTAACTGAAAATTTAACTATACCCTTTTTAATTGAATTTTTAACTTTTCGTGTTAAAAATGCAACTGTTTTTTTGTTATTGAAAATTCATATTTTCGTGTTAAAGTTTTTCATTTCACTTCACATTTTTTTCAACTTAAAAGTTTTTAGCTAAATCATGGATCATTTTTGTAGAAAATTTAAGTATTTTGTTAAAAATTATTTACTTTACTTGCTAATTTTTCCATCCCATTAAAATATTTCTGGTAAAAATGAACTTTTCTGTAGAAAATTCAACGATTTGCTTACAATTATTCACTTTCTCGACGAAACAATATCGTTTCGTTAAAAATAAAGTAAAAGGTATAATAGGACATTTTTCAGACCAGATTAAAATTTGTTTGAAACTTTATCCTTTTTTTGCTTGGAACATTTATATTTTTGTTCAAAAATGCAATTTTCTAGTTAAAATATAGTTTTTTTTTTAGTAGAAAATTTACTTTTTTCTTAAAAATTCATATTTTTATAGTAAAAATTTAACTATTTTTTTCAAATACTTTTTTTATTCGTAAATTAATTTTTAATATTTTATTGAAAACTTGTGTTTAATATTCAAATTTTCAGATACAAATTCGTCTTCTTCAAGTTTAATTCGTTTTTTTTTTATTAAAAATAAAAATATTTTTTGTGTGAATAGCAGTTATTACATTTTAGGTTCAAAAGTCATCTTTTAATTTTGAAAAAATAACTTTTTGATGAAATTAATTTATTGTATTTAAAATTTGAACTACTTGATTGAAAGTTCATCTGTTTGCTTGAAAATTTTTTTTTGATTTAAAAATTTATATTTCTGGGTTAAAAATCGCTCTATTTTGTAGATTTTTTTTTTTAATATTAATTGTTTCGAATGAAAATTATTTCTTACGTTTTTGGGTAAAAATTTATCTTGCCCAGTTGGAAAATTGAACTGTATGGCTGACTATTTATTTAATTTATTGAAAATTCGTGTATTTTGGTCAAATCTTCTCAATTTGAAAAAAGTCACATTTTTACAGAGCGAAATACAATTATTCTCCTTATGCATCTATTTGTTATGAAGAAATTTAATTAAGATTTCTGTAAAATTTAAAAAAATTTTATTCGAAAGAATTATAAAAATATTTCCAAAATAGTAAAAAAAATAAGGGTAATTTCAGCCATCTTCCAAAGCTATCGAACTGAAAAAAAAGATTCCAGCACAGTGGTCTAAAAGAAGATCATTTCCTCACATTCAAAATTTTTACACATTGATAATTTCTGAATTTTTCAAAAATATTTTGTGACAAATGATAACAAGAAAATTTCAGCTGAAGATATTAAGTTTTCTTTTGTAATCTTCATAGAAATGATAAGTTCTTCGATTCGAACCTTCTTGGAAGAAAAGCAATCTAAAAGAAAAGATTCTAGAATATTGGTCTAAAAAATGAAATTCCCGATTTTTCAATCTTTGATAACAAAGAACATCTGTATCACACAACAAATTACATTTTTAGTATGAAGATATGCAGTCTAAGAACTAATATTCAAGTCATCTTCAGAAGAAATCAGAATAATAGAAAAGCTTCCAGCATTGCAGTTTAAAAACTCAAAATTTCCTTATTTTTCTTATTTTTCAATCTTAGCTAAGAAAAAAAACATCAGTATGACATAGCAAATTTTATTGTTCATCGAAACTCTACATATAAAGACTTTCAATTTGAGTTATCTTGGAAGAAAATAGGATAATTTTTAGGGTATGGTTAACCCTGTACAAAAAGGGCGCTTGCTATTAATACCTAATATGATGATAATGATGATGTATAATATTCTGCAAGGAAAGCACCCTCTTTGTCAATCACAGTTTTTGAAGATATTTGTGTTTTTCTGAACAGAGGGCAAGAGTCAATTTGGAAAGTCATACTTCAATACATAACCTATCTCGTGTCATTATACTTGTGTCCCGGAAGCTAATGAAAGTGGGGGATTTTTTTGCTGGAACAACAAAATTCGCATTTATGTTTACGGAACATGACGTATAATGATGTTCGTTATTGTATATCCGCCAAATGAATGTTTTGAGTCCTAAATCTCTCGCCGAACAAACTATTTAAAGGATCATTCTCAAGTATGGGTACAATATGGTGAGCATAGTCACCATCTATGCTATTTTAACTTTTTCATAGCTATTCTGAAGTCCCGCTCTAGGAACGACGAATGGAAGCAAAAATCCAGCTGAGAATAGTCCAATGATGTACTTGCGATTCCTATCTGTTTCTACGTCGTAAGTGCCTGCTTGTAAAGAAAAAACCAGATCTGGACGTTGTACACTTTTGTAATGATGAACATTATGAAGTTGGATAGGAGCAGGATGAACTGCGTCTTCTTTATGTGACGAAGCTAATTCTGCAAAAAGAAAGTATAAGTAATCATTTAAGATCGAAATAAAATCAACTTTCTCATGAACCTTTTTATGCACTGAAATCGCAACACAAACAAATCTTAAATAAAAATTAGCTTTCCAAATTACCTCCTCTCTGGCTCATTAGAAACAAATATGTAACAAAGGAAAAGAGAGGAAAAATTTAGAGCTAATTCAAACTTATTTATCAGGAAATTATCTTTATAGGAAATAAATCTTTATAGGAAATCTTTATAGGAAAACAACAGGTGTAGATAATAGAAACTTATGCTAATTGAAATACACATAATACCTGAAAATGAAACCAATATGGAAAAAGCTAATTTGACTGTCCTAAAGAATAACAAATTATAAAAACTTATTTTGTTGTGAAGGCATTATTAACCCAAAAAAAAACTGTCTGAAAACTGTCTGAAAGCTGTCTTAAAGCTGTCTTAAATAAAAATGCAATTCTTTATTTTAGTTATGTTTTCTTAATTAGAAAGTTCATTGAAATATAAAGAAATCATTTTCTAAAAGAAGAACAATGAATCAATTTATCAAATTAAAAACTGTACTCCCAACAACAATTTTACCGATTTCGAATAGGAAACAAAATATACTGCAATTGAACATATACTTTTAATTAATTCATATCATTGTTATATTTACTAACGTAATTAGAGAAAGACAGTAAGACAAAACAAAAAATACTGATCACGTTTCTCATTTTCTGGAAATAAAGAACACTACCCTTTGAAGAATTTTGATCAGAACGTAACTAATGAGTATTCTTTAAAATGTTTCGCTGCTTACTGTATGAGTCGTTATCTAATTCTATAGTTTACATTATGATTTTATAACTCCGCACTAGAGTTACTAAATTTAGAGCCATCCCCTCTAAATTTGAAATAGTGAAAATTTCACTAATTGAATCAGTGATTGAATGATTCACTGCTGAAATAGTGATTTTTTGGCTTTTCACTCTGGAATTAGTGGTCTTCTACTGTAAAAATAGTGATAATTTCACTATTTCCAATTAGTGTATTTTATTTCACTATTATTTAGTGGTTTGATTCACTATTTAATTAGTGAAGTCGAGATCGAAGCCGTGATCACGGCTAATGGCGGAAGCGCGCCAACCCGCGCTCACGTTTCGTTTGCATTGTTTTCATCGTTTACATTTGTCAGTTTGCATTATTTTTTTTTCTACGAGCGTAAGCAAATTTAAAACAATTTAATTACAGTATTAACATAAATTAATTTAATTTTTAAATATACATTCTCCTATTACTTGTCTTGTAATATAGTTTACTGTTGGGGTTATTGGTTGACTCCAGCAAATATTTTATTTAAATATGGATGACAATTTTAAGTGTCGTGGTGTATTGCTATTGATGATTTTAAGTGATTTAGTGATTTTCCACTATTTATTAGTGGATACTTTACCTTTCAAAACCACAATTTGCTTAGTGAAATTTCATTAATTGATTTAGTAAAATATTTTCACTAATTGAATTAGTAGTTTTTCACTAATTCGTAGTGACCTACTTATCGCTAATTCAATTAGTGAAATTTCACTAATTCAGATTTAGAGAGTCCTCCAAACGATTAGAAAGTTTAATGACTTTATTTATTATTTATTAAATGTTATACCAAGTTTTTTTGACGAAATATGAAAAAATTATACCGCGCAATATTTTGAAATATTTTATTTAACTTAATGATCACAACAAACTAGTAACCAATTTGTTTAACGTAAGTGCAGCTAATAAAATTATTTGGAAAATTTGAAACAAGGCTATATTTTTGATCGTATTAGACCTTCATTTAAACCAATTACTTCATGTCACTCAGAGATAGAGTGAATTATTTATACTTTGTAAAAAAAAGTTTAAAAAAATGGTTTAAATAATTACGGGTAAGCGGGAAAATAATAGACATAGCCGAATTTTACATAGTTTGTTGAAAAATGCCTAGTCAAAACTTATATTCAAAAAATAAAAAGTCGTTTAAGCAATTAAAGAAAAATTGAATCGTTAATTCCTAAAATAGTTACTTCAGGTACCTAATTTTTTATAATTATTTATCTTATACTTCAATTTGCACTTTCAGATAAAAAATTATAAAACCTAAGTGCTTTACATAAATTACTTTAAAAAAAGATTGTTTTGGGGAGAAATAAAATGTTTTGCTTCAAATGTCATTTTTGTATTATTTCATTCTAATTCGAAACAATGAAAAATTAAAGAAATAATTGGTAAAATTCTCTGTTTAAAACTGAAAGGATTTCTTTTTTATATAGACACACATTTAAAAAATTTTTTAAACAATAAAAAAAGTTTAATAAATATTACAGAAATAAGACGCAGATATTTTCATTCTAGTGGTAAGCATTTTTTATGATTATTCAGCAAACACGTAATGTTTATTCGTGCGCTTGTTCCACATTTGAACAGTATGACATGCTCTTGATTTTGCATATAAAAAAAAATCCGCCTAATTTACTAGATTATGCGACAAGTTGAACGCAAGTTTTTGAAACGACGATTTAGACAATCGACACAAGCTATGAAAAAGATGAATAGAAAAAAGTTGCTCGTCCAAAAAACAGTAAATTATCATTTAAATTTGTTATAAATAATTTTTGATAGGATACGTAGTTTTTGATTAAATCGTAAAAAATAACATACAAAACAAAAAATTTAAATTTTTTGAAAAATGACTCAAGGTAAAAACTGAAATTGAAAGACCAAAGCTTTTCAACCAAAAAAGGTCCATAAATTTGTTATTGATGATTTATGGATAGGACGAGTCAATTTTCTTTCAATCGTAAAAAATAAAATTAAAAATAAATTAATTAAAGTTTTGGAAAACG
The DNA here is from genome assembly GCF_010883055.1 of Belonocnema kinseyi. Classification (NCBI taxonomy): domain Eukaryota; kingdom Metazoa; phylum Arthropoda; class Insecta; order Hymenoptera; family Cynipidae; genus Belonocnema; species Belonocnema kinseyi. Next base: position 116,677,608 of record NC_046665.1, on the reverse strand, counting down.
ACTAATTATTTTCGTTTTTGAGAAATTGTGAAAGAGTCATTTATAGGTAGCACAAATATAAATAAAATAATTTTCAGGCAGCTTTCAACATAATTAACAAATTATTAATTAATGAGCTTTTCGAAAATATTGCCTCATCTAACGAATAATACATTTTAACTTTAAATTTGAAATTGAACTTTTCATTTGCGAATTCTTGAATTTTATTTAAAATGCGTTTGTTTTGGTAGTAAATTAATATTTTGTTTGAAAATTAATCTTTTTTAGTTAAAACTTCAACTTTTTTGTTAAAAACTCTTAAATCTTATTAGAAAGTCATCTTTTTGGGTAAAAATTTAACAACTTGGTTTTAAAGTTGAACTGATTTATATAAACTTAAAAAAAAATTTCTTTAAAATTCATCTTATTTAGTTTACTTTTTTTATTTACCTTTTTGGTTGAGGATTCTTGAATTTAATTAAAAATTCGTTCTTCTTTTACAGTGAATTAATCTTTTTGTTTACAAATTATTTTTTTTAGTTGAAAATTGACCTTTTCTCTCTGAATTCTAGAATATTTTAATATTCTTCTTCTGGGTAGTAAATTAATCTTTAGATTTAAAATTCAAAATTTTGGATTAGCATTCTTGAATTTTATTATTACAAATTCGTCTTTTTGGGTGGCTAATTAATCTTCTTTTTTAAATGTATCCTTCTTAGTTTAAAATTCAAAATTCTGCTACAGAATTCTTGAATTTTGTCAAAAATGCGTCTTTTTGTAGTGAACTATTATTTTTACATGAAAATTCATCCTTTTCAGTTGGAACTTTAACTTTTGGTCTTGAGAAGATTTAAATTATCTTAAATATTCGTCTCTTTTATAGTAAATTAAACTCTTTGTTTAAAAATTCTATTTCAGTTGAAAATTCAATTTTTTGATTCATAATTCTATATTTTTTAAATATTCACCTTTTTTGGTGGTACCATCTTTTTTTATTTTAAGATTGAACTTTTTGGTTGAGAATTCTTGAATTAGATTTAAAAAATCGTCTTTATTTGATAGTAAATTAATCTTTTTGTTTAAAAATTCATATTTTTTAGTCGAAAATTCAAATTTTAGTTCAGAATTCTTAAATTTTGTTGATAATTCGTATTTTGGTTAGTAAATTAATATTTTTGTTTAAAAATTCATCTTTTTTAGATGAAAATTCAACTCTTTTGTTCAGAATATTGTTAAAAATTCTATATTTTTAGTAAATAAATTAATTCTTAAAAATTTATTTTTTTTGGTTGAGAATTCTTAAATTTCATTGAAAATTGGTTTTTTTGTTAATATTTAATCATTTTGCTCAAAAATTAAACTTTTTTAGTTCAATATTTGACTTTATGGTTCAAAATTCTCAAATTTGGTCAAAAATTCGTCTTTTTTGTAGCAACTTAATCTTTTTGTTAAAAAATTCATATTTTTTTATTAGAAAATTCAACTTTTTGTTTAAGATTGCATCTTTTTATTTAAAAATTTAACAACTAGTTTTGAAAGTTTGACTATTTTAAAAAATGCATTTTTTGGTTAGCGATGAAAAATCATTGTAGTTAAAAATTCCTTCTTTTTGGTAAAAAATTACTTTCGTACTTCAAAATTTACCTATTTCATTTTTGGTCGAAAATGGTTCTCTTTTGAGTAAAAATTCAACTTTTTGTTAAAATTAAACTTTTTTGTTAAAAAATTGTGTTTTTTTTTTTAAATGAAAATTAATTTAGATTAGTTGAAAATTTAACTTTTGGGTGGAGAGTTCTTGTATTTTGTTGGAAATGCGTCTTTTTTTTGTAAAATTAACTTTTTAAATAAAAATTTAATATTTTTGATTTGATAATTCAATTGTTTTGTATACAAGACTAATCATTTTATTTTAAAAATTCAATAATTTATTTAAAAAATCATCTTTTTCTTTATATTTGGTAATCTACTTTTTTAGATTTGACGACCGATTAAACAGATGGTAAAATATCTACAAACTTTATTGACGAATTTTTGTTAAACATCCAAAGATAAGTGATTTGATAATAGATTCAAGAAAATTTTATAATCTCGTTTTATTACATTTTATTATCGTTTATCATGATCGCAATCGTTTCTCAAAATATTTAGATTTTTTTCACTCTCAACTTTTTGAAAAATCTAGAAACTTTTGTAATCTCTGATAAAAAGAACATCAGTATCGCATAGCAAATAAAATTTTTTTTTATTTACATTTACATGTAAGGACCTTCATTTCTACCCATATTTAAAAATAATCGGACTAATAGAAAAGCTTCCAGTATATACGACTAAAAAATAAAAATATCATATTTTTTAATCTATTATAATAAAAAAACACCAGCATGACAAAATAAATTTTATTTTTTATTGCATATCTACATTCCAATGCCTACTATTTGAACTATTTTAAAAGAAAATTCGATTATTTTTAGGGTATGATAAATCCTGTACAACAAAAGGGCGCTTGTTATTAATATAATTATGATGCTTATTATACAAAATATACTGTACTTTTTCGATCTTATACTTAGGACATATTAGAGATTTAAAAAATACAAATTTCAAAAGTACAGATTTTAAGATTCCGATGTAAAATCATAATTAAAACTATGCTTAAATTGTTGGTTTAAAATGTCGGGAATTTATCTGGCTATATTTTCTTATATGTGACATATTAATACATGTTATAATAATATTATTTTTAATATAATAAATATAATATTTTATATATTATATTATAATAAAAATATATAATAATATGAGTGATGATGATTATTCTATCTCAGCCCTAAGAAAGTTGTGTAGCCTGAATCTCTCACCGAACAATGTATTCAGAGGATCATTCTCAAGTATGGGTACAAGAATGCGGGCTTGGTCACCATCGATGCGTATCCGAACTCTTTGATAGGTATCCTCAACTCCCTCTCTAGGAACCACAAATGGATGCAAATATCCATATAAAAATACTCCATAAATGTACCTACGATCTCTATCCGTTTCTACGATGTATGTGCCTTCTGGTAAACGAAAAATAATATCTGGAAACTGGAAACTCTCGTAATGATGAACATTATGAATTTGAATAGGAGCAGGATGAATTGCGCCCTCTTTGTGTGGATGAGTTAATTCTGAAAAAAACGAGAAATAAGTATTAATTTAAGATTGAATCATAAATCAAAATCAAATATCCAAACTGCACTGAGAGACTCTCAATTTGAATAAATGATTAAAAAGTTTGAAACTTTAGTATTCTAGAATATCAAAACACGGGAAAAAGTGATGCGTTTCAAAAATTAATTTATTGGTTTTCAACTGGCGAATTTCATTTTTTTTTATGATATAGGTGCAAAAGGTGTTGCACTATTTATTATTAAATGTGTGAAAATTTAATATTTTTAGTTAAACGAAATAATTTTTTTCGACTTAAACAAAATTACTAAACACATTAGATTTAGATCCGGTTTGAAGCAAAAAACTGAACTTATTAAAATGGTGAATCTTCAATAAGAAATTACTTTCAGCCAAATAGATGAGTTTTCAAGCAAGAATAATATTTTTTTTTCACCAAAAAATACTATTTTTAACAAATACACACGTTTTTAAATAAAAGAACGATAAATTTTCAACTGAAAATGGAATATTTATATTTTTATGCAAGAAAATTCATTTTTAATGAAAAAAATAAGTTTTTACTAAAAGTTAGGTAAATTTTATATTTTAAACCGAAGGCGAAGTAGTACATTTCTTTAGTAAAAAATTAATTTTTAACCGATGATGTCGAATTTTCAAAGAAATAGTTCAATTTTAAACTTCAAAATATGAATTGAAAAAAATTCTACTAAATCTTTAAGAAAAAAGATTAGTTTTTAATTTAATAGATGATTAACCAACTAAAAAGATCAATTTGAACTAAAATTATAAATTTTGTCTACAAAAAATGAATTTGTAAACAATTGGTGGAACTTCTGACCAAAAAGATCAACTTTTTATCAAAAAAGACAAATATCTAACAAAATGTATAAGTTATCAACCTGAAAGATAAATTTTCTACCCGAAAAAAGAAATTTTCAATTAAAATTATAAACATTACCCTAAAAACAGAATTTCTAACCAAATAGTTGATTTTCGAATTCAAAAGATGAATTTAAAACCAAGAATATTATTTTTCTATCTAAAAGACAAATTTTCTACAAAATAAATAAATTATTAGCCACAGAAATACATTTTTAACGAAAATCAATAATATTTCATTGATCAAAGTCAATTTTCTACAAAAATATTTAATTTTAACTAAAAAGTTGAATTTTTAACCAAAAGGATGAATTTTCAGCGAAGAAGATTAATTTTCTACCCAAAAAGACTAATTTTCAACTAGAAAGATGAATTTTCAAAAACGCGCATTAATTTTCTACAAAAGAAATTACCTTTTTACAAAAACATTAATTTTAAATCAAATTGTTAACTTTTCATATAAAAAAGATAACTTTTTAACAAAAACCCGAATAGACTAAGAAGATGAACTTTCTACCAAAAAAAGACGATTTTTCAAACAAAAAGATAACATCGCAACCATAAACATTAATTTGCTACTAAATACAATAATCTTTAATAATCAAACAAAGAATTTACAACAAAATAGTTCAGTTTTTAAGAAGCAAACAAAAAATAATTGTTATCCAAAAAATGAATTTTTCAGGAAATAGATAAATTGTAAACCAAAGAAATAAATTTTTAATTAAAAATATTAATGTTTGACCAAAAAATATTAATTTTCTACTAAATATTTATATAAATTTTAAACAAAATAGTTGAATTTTCATGATGTAAAATTTAAATCAAACCTGAAATACTTAAACATTCAGTTACAAAAATGTTTTCAAACAAACAAGACGAATTTTCAACAAAATAAATACATTTTCAATCAAAGAAATATATTTTTAATAAAAATTACATAGGTTTTACCTAAGAAAATGAATTTCAACTATGAAGCTTAATCTTTCACCAAAAAAATTAAACTTGGACAAAATACATAATTTTTTAAACAAATAATTGAATTTTAAACTATAAAATATCACTTTGCAACTAAATGTCGAATAATTATATCAGGATTATAAACTATTAATTTTTAATCAAAAAAAAAACGTGTTTAAAAAATTGTAATCAAAAAGATTAATTTTATATTAAAAAACACTAATTTTAACTGGAAAATTTTCAATTGAAAAAATTATTCTTAACAAAAAAAAATTCTAACAAAATAGTTAAATTTTTAACAAACAAGATTATTTTTCTTCTGAAGAGGACAAATTTTAATCAAAATACTTGAATTTTTAAGGAACAAAACTAAGTTTTAAAATCAAAATGGAATAGTCTAATTACTTGGAATATCACAAATTTCATATCACATGATGACATATTGTACTTTAAAATAATCTTTCTTTTCTCTTTTTTATAAAATTATGTGCTAAGTTAAAATAAGTAATATTTAAGCTTGTTTTGAATTCTGAGTTCAATTTTTAACTTCTCAAATTATAGTATTCTTACTTAAAAATGCAAAATTCTAAAATCTTCTATCACAAATTTTTATATTTTTTTGCATAGTTTTAAAGCATGAATTTTCAATTTAAAGAATTTAAAAATGCAGTTCTCATTAAAAGGGGTAGAAATAAAAATACTTTGGATAAAAAGTGTTTTTAGCTGATCAACTGTTATTATAAATTAATATTTTTTAATCAAACTATACATTAAGTATTATAAAGTTAAGAATACTTAATTTTACAAGACGACTCTTAAGCCGTTTACAAAAAGTGTACAAATGATTTAATTTCAAATTCTATTCAAATACAATTTAATTTATTAACAATGAGTAAAAAATAAATTAAAACTAATTAAATTATTAATTAAGATTTAATAATTTAATTTAGTTTAATTTATTAGTTTCAATTAAATTAAATTTTAATTTAATTTAATTTAGAAAGTACCAATGTCCAAAATAGAAAGTTGACTTTTTTTTAAAGAAACTTCAACATTTAAATCATCCAAATATCTCGAAAAGAAATCATTTTCTCATTTTAACTCATTTTAAATTTTTGAAATATTCCATTTTTAACCCATAATAATAAGAGATAAAATAATCAGAAAAAAATTTAATTAGCAACAATATTTAACTCTGCCTATAAAATGAGCAATTATAAATCGAATGTTTAAAAGTCTACATCTTTAAATAGAATTAATTTAAAATATATAAAATAAATATATAAATAATAAATTTTAAATGAATAAGGTAATTTTTGTAATTTTGTAGGTTTTTTTTTAATGTACGAAAATTTTCAATCATCGAAAAAAGTGTACGTTTTTGACGATTTTGAAATAAAATGTTTACAATATGTAAGGCTTTGAAAGATTTTAAGATAATAAACCTTTTTTTTTACATTCTGGGAAAAATTTAGTATTATTATTTATTTTGAAAAACTAATTTTAAGAAATTGTTTTAAAACATTTTAAAAAAGAAAAAAAAATTATCGATTTGATGCTGCGTATATTTGAAGATTAATTTTCAAATTGATTGAAAAATTCACATGTTTTAGTAGAATTTTCATTGTACTTGGACAAAAAAGCAACTGTTTGGTTTGTAAGTTTTAACAATCTTGTTAAAAAGTGATACTTTTTCGTTAAAAATTCCATTATTTAGCAGAAAATTGAATTATTGTTTAAAATTCTTATTTTAGGGTTGGAAACTGAAATGGAATCTTCTTCGGATTAAAATTAAACTATTTATTTTAAGTTTTTTTAATTCATCTGTTTTAGAAGACATTTTGTCCTTCTTGGTTAAAAATTCAACTATTTGGTATAAAACTCTTGAAGTTTTAAGTTAAAAAAATTAAGTTGTTTAAAAAAAGTCAGACTTTTTGCTTAAACTAAATATTTTGGCGTTGAAAAGAAAACTGAAACCTTTTCTGAAAAATTTCAATAAAAATTATCTGGTTTGAGAGAAATTTCATCAGTTTGGACATAAATGCAACTATTTAGTAGATAATTAAAAAATCTGGTTAAAAAGTCATTTCTGTTGTTAAAAATTTGGTCTTTTAGATTAAATATTCAATTTTTTCTTGTGAGTTTATTCCTTGTTTAAAATTTTATATTTTTGTCTTGAAAAGTCAATTTAAATCTTTTTTCAACAAAAAATTTAACTATTTTTACCAAATTTATCTTTTAGGTTGGAAAATTCATCTGCTTTAGTAGAAATATCATTTTTCAAATTAAAATGAAACTTTTTTGTTAAAAATTCTTCTTCGTTCAAGTACGTATTTTGTTTGAAGAATTTGGTTAATTCATTTTGTTTAAAAATAATTTTTTATTCCTTAAAGATTTATATTTTTATTTCATAATTAATTTTTTTGAATTGATAATTAATAAGCAGAATTCCTGAAAGTAAAATCAAGAATCCAAGGACCAAATTTGGATAATCAGCATAAAATTTTCCCATTTCGATCATGAAAAAAATCCTTTTCTTCCCTAAAAAAGAATAGAAAAAGAACTTTTCCCTTTGGACAAAAATAAAAAAGAGGAATGAAAAATGAGAAGGCAACCAACCAAATCCCCTTTCTTCTCTCTCTTTTTTTAAATTTTATTTTGTCCATATATAAATAATTATTTTAAATTTATTTTTTGTCGTTTGATAATAAAAACAAATAAAAGAAATAAAAAAGAAATTATTTATGTATGCAAAAAGAAAAAAAGAGAGAAGGGAAGGTTTTTGGTTGGTTGCCTTCTCATTCTTCTTTCCTCTTTTTTTTTGTCCAAAGGGAAAAGTTTTTTTTTCCTTTCTTTTTTAGGGAAGAGAAGGAATTTTTCAGATTGCAATGGGAATATTTTATGCTGATTGTCCAAATTTGGTCGTTGGATTCTTGATTTTACTTTCAGGAATTCTGCTCATTAACTTGATTATGGGACGTTAGTTAGGATTTTGAATTTGATTTTAATCTCTTTAAAATTGCTTCAATTTTAATTGGTAATCCAATTAGTTGGGTAAAAGTTAAAACACATTGTTAAAAATTTAATTTTTGATTGAAGGCTTATGTCTGGTTGAAAATTTAACTATTTAGCTAAAAAATTTTTTTTGTTTCAATTGATTTTTCAACTGAAAATTTAATTTGTTTATTTTTTAAAGATTGATATTTTTTAGTGGAAAATGCTCCTTTTTAGAAACAAATGTCTTGATTTGAAATTTCAATGTTAGTTGGGTAAAAATACATCAGTTTCGTGAAAAATAAATTTTTTAGCTGAAAAGTCATATTTTGGTTTGACAAATTAATTTTGGCAGAGAAAATTCGTCTTTTGGCTTGAAGTGTCAATAATTGCGATAAACTTTTATTTTTTTCTTGAGTGAAAAATCTTTATTTTTTTGAAAATTTGTTCTTTTGGTTTTAAATTTCTTTCTTTTTGTATAAACTTCATCTTTTTGGAATAAAATATAAACCCTTTTTTGTTGGCAATTTCGCTAACCCCGATATATGTTAAACCCCCATAAAGTTTGACACGTATTTCCCATACGAAAAAAATACGTTTTTGTCAATTTTATTCAGCATCCTCAATATTATCTCAATTGAGTTGAAACTCAACACTTCTCTCTTCACAGTTAGCCATAGAAAACTAATAAAATATCGCTTTTCAAATATCAATGCCATAAGTCTGTTTTATAGGGTCCCAAAAAAACCCCATATGTGAAAAAATGGGTTTTGCGAGTTTTTGGCGCTAATTATGACTTTTTTGCGGTTTTTAAATGCAATTTCTTTCTGGCATATAAAAGACCATTTCTTACTGATAATTAGATGTTGACATAAATTGTTTAAACAATTTATTATTGTTTGTAGCAATTTTCTCAAAGAATGGATTTAGAAAGATGCGCCTTTTTCAAAAAATTTTCACATGTCGTCCAATGTTTAATTAGAGGAAAGTGATAGTTCATCAATGTTAACAAGAGTGATTGTGTAAACAATTTATTATTATCGCTCATAATATTCTCTTAGAAAAATGCTACAAAATTGCAGTTTAAAAAAAATCGCTTTAAGTCAAATTTTCAATTAAGATAAGTTAAGTAATTAATTATAACAAAGAAAGTTAATTGTTTAAACAATTGGTTAATATTATTAATAATATTATATTTGAATAATGCTAGAAAGATGCCGTTTTTTCTAAAATTTGTGGCTTTTTGTTCAATTTTTAATAGAAGTGAAGTAATAATGAATTCAAGTTAACAAAAATAATTGTTTAAACAATTTATTATCAATGTTGAAAATATTCTCTTTGCTTAATTAGTAGAATGTTGCGGGTTTTTCTGGAATTTTCAACTGTTTGTCTATTTTTCATCAGGCGTGACTTAATATTTAGTTAGATTTAGCAAAAATGATTGTTTAAACAAATTATTATTGTTCATGACTATCTTCATATATAGCAATGTCTAATAGTTGCGGTTTTTCGGCAATTTATACCTTTCTGTCCTTTTTCACTTAGTGACATAATAATGAATTAAAGTTAATAAAAAAGTAGTTTAAACAATTTAATAATGCTTATAACTGTCTTTTCCTAGATAAGTATGTCAATAATAATGATAATAAATTGTTTAAACAATGGTTTTTGTTTACTTGAATCGATTATTATTTCACTTCTATTTAAAATTGGACAAAAGCCAGAAATTTCAGAAAAAACGCCGTCTTTATAGCATTATTCAAATATAATATTAATTATAATAATAATCAATTGTTTAAACAATTGATTTTCTTGAATTTAATTAATGGCGTAATTTACCTTAATGGAAAATTTGACGTGAAATGAATTTTTTGTTTAACTTGCAATTTTATAACATTATTCTCAGAGAAAATTATTAACAATAATAATAAATTGTTTAAACAATCACATCTACTTATTAGTATGAAATAGTTTTTTATGTACCAGAAACAATTTGCATTGAAAAACCCGCACAAAACTTAATAATTAGCGCCAAAAACTCGCAAAACCCATTTTTTCAATTATTAGGGTTTTTTGGGACCCTATAAAGCAGACTTATGGTGTTGATATTTGATAAGTGACATTTTTTCGTATTTTATGGCTAATTGTGAAGAGAAATGTTGAGTTTCAACTCGATTAAAATAATATTCAGGATTCTGAATGAGATTGACAAAAAGGTCTTTTTTTCTTATGGGAAATACCGGTTAAAGTTCATGGGGCTTGCATGGCAATTTTTTTTGGCATTCTAGAGGGCAGCGATCCCTCCCATTTTATTCCAAATCCGAAAAAATAAATTCCATAAGTTTTTCTTTTTTTTCGATTTTAACAGGTGCCGGTTTTGACCTAAAGTTTCCCATGTAAATTGCATGGGGAAAAATTACTTTTTGAGTTTTTAGAATAATTTTTTGAGGTTTGGCACCCCTAAATACACCCCCACGAGTATTTGAAAACTACCTTTAAAACAAAAAATGTCAATTCTTCATGAAATCGATCTTTTGAACAATGTATTCTGGTCTTTATTTAAATAATTTTTGTTTGAAAATTCGTTTTCCCCACTAAAAATTATTACTGTTAGCCTAGTGGAATATTTATTAACATTGGTTCATTAATTGTTTATTATTTAAACAATTGAAATTTGTTTAAACAATTTGTTTAGAAAATTTGTTTCTTTCTTTAAAAATTAGTACTTTTGGTCTAGTGGAATTTCTATTAACATTAGTTCATTAGTTTCTAATTATTTGAACGAATTGTATTTGTATAAATATTTTTTAAAAATTATTAATATTTCTTAAGTGGAATATTTATTAACATTGTTTGATTAATTTGATTTTTTTATCAAATTAAAATTATTACTTTAATATAACTAATAAATTAATTATTATTAAATTAATTGTTAATCAGTAATAATTTATTACTGATAAATATTCCGCTGGACTCACAGTAATAATTTTCATTAATAAAAAATTCGAGACGAAATTATTTAAACAAATTCTATTTCTTTAAACAACTATAAATCAATAAACCAATGTTATTAAATATTCCACTAGACTAACTGTAATAATTTTAAGTGGAGGGAAACAAATTTTCGAAAAAAAATTTAGACAAATTACATTTGTTTAAATAATTAATAATTAATTAACCAATGATTATCCATATCCACTAGACGATTAGCAATAATTTTAAGTAAAAAAAAAAAACGAGAATACAGTGTTCAGAAGGTCGATTTCAAGAAGAATTGACATTTTTTGTTTTAAGGGTAGTTTTCAGGTACTCGTGGGCGTGTGTTAGGGGTGTCAATCCCATATGTCTAGTACATGAAATTCTATGTTAGATAATTCTCAACAGGCCTCCATACTTTCCCGTGACATTTTTTTAAATCCTAAAAAATTATTCCAAAAACTCAAAAAAGTTATTTTTCCCCATGCATTTTACATCCCGTGTGGAAATAACCCCATTTGGCCCTATTACAAGTCGGGGGCTAGTCGGGTTATTAATTTCGACAAATCACCCAGTCGGGGACTAATCGGGGACTAGTTGGGCTTTTTGTTGTCAAAATTTCAGTCGGGGCCTGGTCGGTTGTTAGTCAAGGGCTAGTCGGGCATTTTTGTTCACTAATGATTTTTTAAATTCTAAAACACTAAGAATATATTTAACAATAATTTTACACCGTTTTCTGAAGAAAAGATTTATTAATGTTAAATTCATCTGAAATATACTTAATAAATATTTATTAAGTTAATAATTTTGTACGAGAATCAACTTTTTATAAAAACAACGATCAAAATCTTCAAAAAGACGTAATCTTATTTTATTGTAGTATTTTTTAGAAAATCGCGAATTTCTAGGAACATTTGTAAATATTTTTGTATGGAATTTGAAGAAAATCAATATTGGATAAGCTACACATAGATGTAGGTGAAAAGTCTGCCGAAAGTCATAAGACTCTAAATTTGTACAGGTGCATATTTTTAAATTGATCTGAAAGGTTTGCCATATTTAAATAAAGTCTTATCCTAAATGTAGTTGAAATTAGAAAGAGAAAAAGTTTTTAATTAATCAGTGAAGAGCGGTATCTCAGTAGTAAACTATTAAGCACGGTACAGTTCAGATTTCGCTACCACCTTCATTTGAGTGTTGTGGTTCTGAACTGGTAGCTTTAAAGAAAATCCGCAAGGGCGCGACGTGTCGCCTCTCGCGCAACAGAAATGACGCGTCGAGTGTTTAAGACAGCAGTCCACACGTAACGAAGCATAGTTACCTGGAGCAGAGACTACCGTGACCAACATGGCGGTTCCTTCAGAACGAAGCTCTTCCATTGCTGCCTTCCAGCTGAAGTTTTTGTTTTTAAAATTAATATTCCACAAATTTTAGAGAATTTTAGTTATATAACTTTATACATTTTTAAGCGTAGGATATGTTCCCCATTAAATATTGGGTAAATTTGAGCACTTTTAAATATTTCAAAACAGTTTATGGAGATTTCCGTAAATAATAAGTATTTTGACAAACTTTTAGGGGATGTTCCACAAATTTTGGGGAGTTTGGTTAATATATCACGCGGCGGATGTATTATTATATGGCCCCCACTAGTACCCGATCAGGCCCTGACTAGGATAAGTCGGGTCACCTGACTAGCCCCCGACCAATCTACAGTGACGCTACTGGTCGGGGGCTAGTCAGATGACCCGACTAGCCGCCGACTTTGAGTGAGGTCGAATGGTTGGGAACCAGACTAGTTCCCCATTTGAATTTCTACACGGGGTGGAAAAATTAGGGAATTTCTTTTTTCGAGCCACCCTCATGAACGCACTTTAGTATTCTGAAGTAGAAAAAATACGTAATCACTTTTTTTAGCAACTTCACAAAGTGAGACATTGCCAGAAACACAATTTGTTAATTGTTTCCTTTTTAAAAAACCTATCTCTCACGTAAGTGATAACCATTTTAGTTTTATTAGCTCGAAAATTTGGACTGCAATTTTTTTTAACGGTTTCAAATAGGAAATGAATATACTCTAATTAAAAATAATCTTTAGATGGTAAATATTATTGTGCTTACCAATAACGTTAGGAAGAATCACTAAGATCAAACAAAAAGTACAGATCACGCTCCTCATTTTATAGAAATTAATAAAACCCACTTTTGAAGAATCTTGATGATTGCGTGACTAACGAATACACTCCAAAATGTTTTACTGATTATTATGTTAGGCGATATCTCATACGTTATTATAAATTATTTGCATTTCATATCTCTGTTTCTTCCAAACGAGTTGAAGAAAGAATTTAAATTTTATGATATTACTATATAAAATGTTCGTTTAAGTAAAAAAATTAGGATGTATCGAAGGAATCATTTTTTGCCCAGATCTGTACATATATAAATTAGTGAAATTTCTATAAATATAAGTCTCGGAATAATTAGAATATTATTTGGATTTTCCCCATAATTTTATAGAAAAATATCCAAAAAACAAAGTCTTTTGTATAATTTTTGAAATTACTACTACCCCTACAAAATATTCCACATTTTTCATTTTGATATGGATTTAAACTATTTGCTCAAATTTAAATTTGGTGTTATACCTTTTTTAGATTTGACAAAAGATTAAAGAGGAAGAAAAAAATATATACAATCTTTAGTAAAGGTTTAAGGTGAGACTTCAGAAAATTTAAGAATCTCGTTTTATTACATTTTAATGGCGTTTATCGTCGCAATCGTTTATCCAAATATTTAGATTATTTTAGTTCGCATTTAGCTTGTCAAAAAATCGGAAAAAAGAATAAACAAATCTACGCGTCATTATGGTATTAATTAAATATATGATTAAATTCAAAGCACTACAAAATATAATTAATAATTTTTAATTAGAATAAATATTAAAATAGCTACACTGGCTGTCAGTAACCTGAAGTATTTATTTAAATATAAGATTTTATCTTACCAAGAATTAAAAGCAAGAAAATACGTTAAGTTAATTTGTGATTTTATATCGTGATAAGAGATGTTTAATTATATTATTATTTAAATTGAAAATAAATTTTGAAAGTAAATTGTAATTAGGATATTATGCAGATTAAATCACACCAATCGATTTTTCGAACTGGAAAAGGAATAGTTGAAATTCTGTCGCACCCTTTTTATGTTAAGTTAATTAAGTTAACATTAAGTTTTTAATTATGAAAATTAACTTTCAACTCAGAGGTTGAATTTTTAAAATGAATGACTTACAATTTTATTTGTTTAAATGAATAAAACATGAATTTTTTATTATGAACATAACTTCCTTATTCTTCAATAAAGTTTATCAATATTATAGGTCAATTGATTTTCATAAAATCAAGAAATCTTGTCCGTTAATGCATCGATTTTGAATTAGGCCAATGACAAAAAATGTACCATCAAAAACCGTTTTTCGAAAATTATGCAATAGCACAATTTCCTTACCATTCAATGAAATTTATCAATATTATAAGTCAATCGATTTGTCTTAAATCAACACACTTTGTAAATTTTTAGATCAATTTTAAATTATAAGGATGATACAATTTTTATTATAAAAATCGATTTTTAATATAATATCAATGGCCATAACTTTTTGCCTCTCTAATTAAATATATTATTATTATTATTCTAGGTCAATCAATCTTTTTTTATTCTCGCAACAACTTTGAATTATGAGAATCCAAATTTTTTACTATAAAAATCGATTTTAAATATAATACAAATGACCATAACTTCCTTACTCTTTAATAATATGTATTAAAATTATATGTCAATCGATTCGTGTCGAATCAACAAATTTTTTGCTATTTTTGCATGAACTTTAAATTATCAGAATAAAAAAGTACTTACTATAAAATTTATTTCAAATATAATATAAATGACCATAACTTCCTTACTCTTTAATTAAATTTATTAATATTAAAGGTCAATCGATTCGCCTCGAACCAAAGAATCTTTTATATTTGTGCTTCAACTTTGAATTATGTTAATGAAAACAGTTTTCCTTTAAAAAGCCATATTTTCAAATATTATGCATTAGCATAGCTTTCTTACTCTATGATAAAATGTTTGAATATTATAGGTCAATCGACTCGTCTCGAATCAAGACATCTTTTCTATTCTCGCATCAACTTTAAATTATGAGAATGAAAAATTTTTACTATAAAAATCGATTTCAAATATAATATAAGTGATCATAACTTCCTTACTCTTTAATAAAATGTAGTAATATTATAGGTCAATCGATTCTTCGCGAAGCAAGGAAAATTTTTTTTCCTCATGCATCAATTTTCAATTAGATTAGAGAACAAATTTTTACAGTAAAAAACGTATTTTTAAATATTATGTATCACCATAACTTTTATACACATGAATAAGATGTATGAATATTATAGGTCAATCGATTGGTCTCGATTCGACACTTTTTTTCTATTCTCAGATAAATTTTAAGTTACGAGAATGATAAAATTTTTACTATAATTATCGATTTTGAATAAAGTATAAATGACACTAACTTCTTTAAATACTAATAAAATGTATTAATATTATACGTCAATTAATTTATCTCAAATCAAGACATTTTTTTATATTCTTGCAACAACTTTAAATTATGTTAAAGAAAAAAGATTTACCATAAAAAAAGTATTTTCAAATATGATGCTTTACCATAGCTTTCCTATTCTTTAATAAAATTTATTAATATTATAGGTCAATCCATTCATCTCGAAACAAAGAATTTTTTATATTCTTGCATCAACTTTGAATTATGTTACAGAAAAAAGATTTGCCCAAAAAAAAATGTATTTTAAAATAATATGCATTACCACAGCTTTTCGCACTTTTCAATAAATTTATCAAAATTATAGGTCAATCGATTCGTCTCAAATGGAAACATCTTTTATATTCTCGCATCAGCTTTAAATTATGAAAATGAAGCATTTCTACTACAAAATTCGATTTTAAATTTAATATAAATGACGACAACTTCCTTACTTTCCAATAAAATGTATTATTATTATAGGTCAATCGATTCGTCTCGAAACAAGAAATATTTTATATTCTTGCATTCACTTTGAATTACGTCATAAAGGAAGTTTTACTATAAAGAACCGATTTTTAAAATATTATCAAGCGCTAGAAAAATTCAATAAATAATTTTATGCATCCTTCGGACAGTTCCAAGATATTGGTGGTGAAAAAGAACCGTTTTTAAGTTATCGTGTACACAGAAAAAGTGTAAGATGTACACACACATTCCCACAAACATCCGTAAAATTGCTTAGAATATTGTACGTACTATACATTTTTAAATTGAAGAAAGTTTAATTAAATGAATTAAATTTTTTTGGAAAATGCTGCCATTATAAAGCTTTCACTGTGAGAAAGCAAAATGACAAAAAACTATAAATTTTTATATTTATAATACATAATTTGTTCTGCTTATTGTTATTTTCTCAAAAACACATAGAATTAGTACATATAGTCTTCATGAAAAAATCTTATTCTAGAATTAATTTTTCAATTTACTAACTTGGTATAACAATTAAAGGAATTAAATTAAAGAAACCTAGAATATCCTTATGTTAGTTTAACAATAATTTCGGAGATGCACAATCGGACTTTACTGAATTTTTTAAAATGAATATTTCGTTGCAAGGGTGATAGGAATTTCATAAACTTGTTTCTGACGTTAGAAAAAAATTTAAAAAATTAAATTAAAAATACCTTGAATTTCATTTAGCGGGTCTAAGTACAATTTGGGATATACACATACATACGTTATCGACATTCATCAGTGAATGCTCGATTACAAATACGAAAAGAATCTCTTGAACTTGGCTCTGTTGATACAAACAATAATATTAAAATAAATTTTTCAGCTAATGACCTAAATCATAAATTCGACAGTTTATACATCTTTAGAAAGTTCGGCATCTGTCTATTTAGAAACGTTTGATGATAGTATTCCCGAATGCATGAAAAACATTATTTATAAAAGCATTGCCTGATGTAAACTTTAGCCTAAAATTGCGTATTGGATAGCTATCAATCACATTACAGAAATAGTTATAGTGTTATAACTAGCCTTATAATATAAACTTTTGATATTAAAAAAGCTGTTTACGAAAAATGGGTTCCAGTACTTTTTGTTTGAGATTTTAGCAAGGTGTTTGCTAAAGTCAAACATAACGTTCTGTGAAGTAAGCTTCGGGACATTGGTTGTTTAGATTTAGTCATGAGTTGGTTTATTTATTTATTTACTTTATTATTCAGTTTATTTTAGTTATTTTAGTGGAATAAGTACACGTAATTATCAGCAAAATTGATGCGACATTTCAACCACTTCGGTTCAGCAAGAAGTCTCTTTCAATAATTTGTGTAGAAAAAAGAATGAGCTCTTTAATTTTGTCACAAACACATTATTGCTGGTTCAAAAATTATTGGTAGCTATCAACTCTTACAACAAATTAATTTATGATCTAAATACGGATAATCATATTACCCAATACAGAATTGCTCTTCGAACGTTTACCGTCCATTTAAGATGCAAGTACTTTATGGTAAAACTATCATATGCTACCTTCAAGACGGGTGTTCCGGATTATTTATCATCGACGCTTCCGAAATATCGACCTGGAAAACAAGAGCACACAACTTTTTAAACATTCCACTAACACAAAATTTCAGTTACCAAAAAGATTTTTTTAACACGTCAATCTTTATCAATCGGTATTATTAATACTGTGATGTATTGATATAGTCTTCAGTTAATGGTCGATTAAACTATTCTATTTTAGTATAGCCTATTCACTAAATTAATGTACCTTAATGTTTGTGAATATGCTTCTTTTGTTTACTTTATATATAATTATGTTTGTATTTATTTGTTCTTCTATTGTCACATATTTTATTTACTTATGAATGTACGTATGTAATATTGTATAGAAGGAGCCATCTTAAGAACTTGATAATAATGAACTAAACTGAACTTTTTAAAATGCTGTTTTATTTTTTCATTCATGATCAGACTGCACCTGTTCGCCATTTATCAATCTTTTTTCTCTGATTAATGTACGCATGAAATATTTAGCTTCCTTACGGGCATTGTATCCCGCAATTCACTTTCCTCAAGATAAATTGAACCTCTAGCATTCCAAACAATTAATCTAAATTCATCGTTTAAAACTTTTCCAAAGGTTTGTCTTTCATCAACAGAAGTGTCAATCTAATCCAAGGCTAAGTTATTATTTGATTCATTCAGTTGTTAAATTATGAGAACAAAACCAAAACCAAACAAGCCATGATCGCTTCGTATGCTATACTTTAGGCACACCAAATTCAGCAAAAAATTATTATTCAACTTGATTTATTTTAGAGAGAAGCCAACACCACAGCCCAATTAGAAAATTCTTTAATGCATGTTACAGTTATGATCTTGTGTATTAAGTAAAATAATAATTATTGCATCTCGACGAAACAAACGTTACGTTTCCAGACAGTGTCACCGAACCGATTATTCAGAGGATTATATTCCAATATTGGTACAATCTCGTTGGCTTGGTCACCATCTATGCGTACTTTAACTCTTTCAAAGGTACGCTGAAAACCCGCTTCAGGAACCACGAATGGATGCAAAAATCCAATTGAAATTAGACCGATGATGAACTGATGTTTCTCATCTGTTTCTATATCGTAAAAGCCTGCTGGTAAAGGAAAAGTCTGACCTTTATTCGGGACTCTTTCATGATGATGAATATTTTGAAGTTGAATAAGAAAGGGGCCAATTGCGGTTTCTTTATGTGGCCGAGTTGAGTCTGCAAAACGAAAGTACAAGCAGGATATTATTCATTGTATTAACGACAGTCGAACCTCTCAATAGGGCGCTTCTCAATAGGGAGCCTCGCAATAGAGCGCCTCTCAATAGGGCGCCTCTTAATAGGGCACCTTCTCAACTGATTTCAAATGCTACCCTCACCTTCTATCCTCCGCGTTGACCTAGAGATCCTCTAGGTAGAGTTGAGACACAAACTTACACAGACTAACACAGACATGTCATTGCGCATCGCGATTAGCCCGGAACCAGAAGTCCTCATGAAGGACGCAAAAATTTAATACGCGTACACGTTTCTTACAGAAAAAGGGTGTTAGGCACAAATATTTTATTTGAATAATAAATTGGACCTTTTGTTTATTTATTTTGTGATTTGTTGCACGTAAATATAAATAAATAATTAGTATAGGGAAATAAGAATGAATAAAAATTTTCACTCCATTTATGTGTGCTGAATTAACTAGTTTTGCAACTTGTATGTAAAAAGTAAATTTTTTATTTTTAATATATTTTTATAACAAGAGTTTATAACAATTGTGTATATCTTTTTTGGTTGATTGGTTTTATTTGTTTTTTTTTTTGGCATTTTGAAAACAAGAGGAAAGAAAAATTAGAAGGCTATTATTCATGCCCCCTTCCTTCTGTTCTCTTTTTTATTTATGTCCGGACTTTTTTTTCTAACTTTTTTATATTACAATAGGAGCATTTTTTGTTCATTTGATGTGGTCTAAATTTTGTCTTTGGATTCTTATTTTTTCAGGAGTCTGAATCAATTTGATTATTGAAAGTTAAATAGAATTTTGAATTAAATTTTAATCTAGTTTAAATTTCTTAAATTGTTCTGAATGTTCTACCAAAAAAACAAACTAATTTCAACAAAGTACATCGATGTTCAGCTAAAAAAGATAAAGTTTGAACTAAAAATGAAACGGTTAAATTTTTAATTTAAAAAATTAAATTTTGGTCCAAAAACCGATTTTTTAACATAATAGATCAATGTTCAACCAACAAGATTAATTTTCTCCTAAAAAGACGAATTTTTATAAAAATAAGGGAATTTCAAATTAAAAAAGTCACTTCTAAACACAAAATGAAAATTTTTTCTAAATACAGTAAAATCTTTCAATAGCCCTCCCTTCTATAGCCCTTTCGAGAATTGACGCCGCGCCGCATGTAGGTGTATCAGGAGCTGCGCGGGGTTTGCGGGGTCTGCGATTGTCCATCAGGCAAGCACTTAAGTGTGAACAAAAAAAGCAGAAGGGGCTATAATGAGTTAGTTCTCGCCCACCGTCAGCCCCAAAATCGGCGCTATAGAAGAGTGTTACTGTATTTCTTTTTTTTACATATGTTATACAGTTTTGATATGTTTATATTTCATGTTATTTTTTTCCTCATTTTATTCTTCCAGATTGTAAATTTATTGTAAAACTAAATAATATTATTGTAATTTATGGTTTTAATTGAAACTGGATACAATTGAAATACAATTATTAGAAACCAATAAGAAAATGCAACTATTTTTCATCTATTTTTTTAAAAGTCTAAATTTTTCGTTCAGATTAATCTCTTTTGGTTAAAAATTTTACTATTTTTTTGAGTATATGACCATTGTGTAAAAAACTTGTTTTTTTTATTGAAAATAAAGTATGTATTAAAAATTTTTACATTTTAATTTTATTCGAGAAATTTATCGTTTTATTGAATGATTCAACAATTTGGTGGAAAAAAGCTATATTTTGTATGAAATTTGTTTTTTCAGAAAATTAATATTAATAAAAATGCATTTTGTGAGTTGAAGATTCATCTCTTCGGTTGAAAATTTAAATATTTTGTTGAAAATCCTTTTTTTCGATGGAAAACAATATTTTGCTGCAAATTTATTTATATTATTTTTTATTAAAAAAACTGCTCTTTTTAGTTTTATATCCAACCATGTGGTTGGAAAATGGCACGCTTTTCATCACTTCTGGTTCTGGTTTAATCGTAGCCAATCAAAACAAGAGGGCGCACTCTGGGAGGAAATGCCGTTTTTCGGGTCGAAAATATCTTGAGTCTCCAATTTTGGTCCGAGTTTGAATTTCAAAAAATTAAAGTTCGTTAAATTCTGAAGAGCTTGACGCTCCGAACTTTTATCTTCGCTATTTGTTTACTAATAATTTTTTCACTCAAAGTATGGAAAAACTGAAATTTTGTATATGATAATTTTTTGCGCTTTAATAATTTATCAGGAAAACTTTATATTGTCTTAAATAAATGTCTAGGAACTCATAGAACACAAATAACTTGTTTTTTATTTAATTTATTTGTTATGAACAAAATTTATGAACAAATTAGCAAATAGTCTTTTTATCGGTAAAAATTTCGTATGCTAAAAGTGCTTTTTATTAATGTAGGAATGACATTTAATTACCAAACTTATTTAAAAGTTTATAATAACCATTGTTATAAACAATTCTGGTGGCACATTATTAAAATTTGAGTTGTTTCAAATTATAATTTACTTCAATCACCAGAACGATTTCAGGTAATTCTAAAAATAATAAAAATTGAATAATATTTAATAAAACATAACAATTTAAATCTTTATAAACAAATTAGATAAACAAATTCAAAATTTCGGCCCTTTCGCAAAGACATTTTTTTGCACAGGAAATTTTTTAAGCTATTGGACATTGCAGTGCTATGATGCATTCTCTTTGCGAAAGGGCCAAAATTTTGAATTCGTTTATACAATTTGTTTATAAAAATTTAAATTGTTATATTCTATCAAATATTTATTATTTTCAAGAATATCTGAATATGGAATAATAAACAAATTATTTTTATACTATGAGTCCCTAAAAATTCATTTAAGACAATATTAAGTTTACTTAATTAGTTATTAATACGTAAAAAAATGGCATGTATAAAATAAAACTATACTAATAACTTATTTTTAATCCACCCCTCCCCCAGCGCTCCGGAATCACCCAAAAATAAAAACATAAACATACATTTTTACCTATATTGGTAATTTTCAGTAATTTTTGCCATTTTTGAAAGATGCATAATTACAAATGGACAACTTGAGTATCCACCAACACTTGTCAAACAATTTTTAATTGTTGAAATAAATGTAACTTACCTAAACAATTATTTTTACCCGAAAAATGTAGAAAAATCATATGCTTTGAATGGAATGTAAAAGTCATTATTTAGAGTGGTAGATATTTCCAAAATCATTATGTTATTGTTTTAAAATTAATTATTATTTATTTTTTAAATATCTAAAAATTGAGCCAGAGATGTTCACTTTCTTCTTACGCTGGTATCGTACGCTACTTTTTGTTGAATAATTACATAATTTAGATACATTTCTTCTGACGATCAAGAAATTTCTATTTTTTCAAACAATTTTTATTCGCTTAAGCAGTTTTCTTTCGTAAAGTTTTGAAAAATAGTATAAAATAGTGTATAGAAAGAATATATTAACAACTTTGTAATTTTGTAAACAAACGTAATTTGATTGAAGAATTTATTTTTACAAAAATATTTTTGAAATCGTATTTTATGAATTCAACGTAATATTAAATGATTTTGAGGAGTATTAAATTCTCCTAAAAGCCTTGTGTCATTGTTTATCCAATTAATTATATTTGAAAAAATAATTGTTAAAAAAATGGTGTTCGTGTTAGAAAAATTAAAAAAATGGTTAGTCTATCCTTACTATACACTATATGGTCAAAAATAATTGTATGAACTCTATTTTATATTATTTTTTTAAAAGCTACAAAAAAATTTTTTAAGAAAATAAAAATTGCTTAAACAAATAGAATTTTGTTAAACATTAAAAAATGTACCAAAATTATGTAATTATTTAACAAAAAGTAGTATAGGATACCAATTTGAAAAAAAGTGGTCACTTCTAACTCAATTTTAAGAAATTTTGCAAATAAATGATTATTAATTGTTAAAATAATTACAGAAAGTTATTACCCAAAATAACTATTGTAAAATATAAAGAAATGTTACATTTCGTTTAGAAAATACGATTATTTTCTACATTTTTCAGCAATAGATCATTATTTAAATAAGTTACATTTATTTAAACAATTAAGAATGGATGAAATTGTCATTATAATTGTTATTATCTTATTATCATTTATTATTGCATCTAAAATATTATGCATATCTTTGTTTATTGCCCTATTTTTATTTTATAATTTTTCGTTCAGATTAATCTCTTTTGGTTAAAAATTTTACTATTTTTTTGAGTATATGACCATTGTGTAAAAAACTTGTTTTTTATTGAAAATAAATTATGTATTAAAAATGTTTACATTTTAATTTTATTCGAGAAATTTATCGTTTTATTGAATGATTCAACAATTTGGTGGAAAAAAGCTATATTTTGTATTAAATTTTTTTTTTTCAGAAAATTAATCTTAATAAAAATGCATTTTGTGAATTGAAGATTCATCTCTTTGGTTGAAAATTTAAATATTTTGTTGAAAATCCTTTTTTTCGATGGAAAACAATATTTTGCTGCAAATTTATTTATATTATTTTTTATTAAAAAAACTGCTCTTTTTAGTTTTATATCCAACCATGTGGTCGGCAATTAATTTTCTTGTGGAAAATTTATGTTTTCTCGTTGAAAAAAAAGGTTTGCTGAAATAAAAAATTCTGGGCATTAAAATTCAAATGTATTGTTGAAAATCTATTTTTTGATTCGTAAATTCTATTATTATTGTAGAAAATTAATATATTTGGTTTAAAATTAACCTTTTGTTTAGAAATTAACTTTTTAGTTAAAAATTCTACTGTATTCTATCCTGGTTAAAAATTTAACTTTTTTGTTAAAAATTTGCTTTTTTCACTTACAAATTTAACTATTTTGGTAGAAAGAGGTGTTTTTGGTTAACAATGCAACTTTTTCTTTTCAAATTAATCTCTTTTTGGTTACGGATTCAAATATTTTCTTGAAAATTCATCTTTTTTATTTAATTTAAACTTTTTTTCGTTAAAAATTAAAATAATTTTTCGGTTACAATGTCAAGTATTAGATATATTTTTTGTCGAGAATTATTGTTGGTACATTGAAAATTCAACTGCTTAGTTGAAAGTTAAGCTTTTTAATAAAAAATTAATCATTTAATTTTAAAATTCTATAATTTTGTTAAGAATTTAATTATTTTGTGGAAAATTTAATTGTTTGGTTTAAAATTCATCTTTGAATGTTTAAGATTGAGTTTCGTGTTTAAAAATTCAACGATTTTGTTAAAAATATATCTTCCCTTTATAGAACACGAATATTCTTGTTTGAAAATTAATTTTCTGAGATAAAATTAAACTATTTAGTTTAAAATTTATTAATTTTTTGTTGTTGAAAATTCATCTTTTTGGTTGAAAATTTAAAGATTTTGTTACAAATTTATTTTTGTTGTTGTTAAAGACCTGCATTTTTTATTGTTTAAATGTTATTGAAAACTGCAATAAGGCAAACATGTAATTTTTTGTACATTTTTTCATAAAATCCATAGAATTCTTGTGTATCTATTATTTTTATAACTTTCCTAAATCTTCACAAAATTTCTATTTACTTAAATATTTTTTTCGACAAAACAGAGGAAATTTTCAGTTTTGTAAAGTAACGTAAA
Source organism: Belonocnema kinseyi (assembly GCF_010883055.1). Classification (NCBI taxonomy): domain Eukaryota; kingdom Metazoa; phylum Arthropoda; class Insecta; order Hymenoptera; family Cynipidae; genus Belonocnema; species Belonocnema kinseyi. Next base: position 116,653,110 of record NC_046665.1, on the reverse strand, counting down.
TTTATTAGGTAACCCTTCGTGTTGGTTTTGGACTTAAATTAGTTTTTAATAATCAATTGATAATATTACTGTATTTACCAGCAGAATTAGGGAAAACCAGTAACATGAAAAATAAAATATAGATCACGTTTCTCATTTTTTGATATTGAAGAAAACCAATATTTCAATAATTATGGGTCAGAGCGTAACTAATGAATGTACCACAAAATATTTCACTGCTTTTATTATATCAGTCGTTATCTCATTTGTAATTTTAAATTATTTTTGGTTCAAGTCGATAATCGTCATTGTAATTACGAAAAATAATAAAAACATTAGTTCTTGAAGTGGGCAAGATTTTTCCAGATTGCTGGTCCCGAGTTAAATTTGTGAGTTATTTTATTATTGCTAACCTTGACAGTTTATAAACAAATTGTTGTCACTTTTTTGGAACATTTTCAAACCCTTCCCTTCTTCTAACTTTAATAACTAATCCCTTTCTCTCTCCTAACTTTAAATTCTGCTCCCAATCCTGACCCCTCCTCTCCTTCTAATTACTTTTCATTTATCCCTACCCACCAATTTTCTACCCCTACTCCCGCCCACTATTTCTTCTCCTTTTACGATACACTCACTCCCCTTGCTCTAATACCCCTTTCCTCTTTTTCCCTCCCATACTCCCTTTCGCCATTTTCCATCCCCTCACTTCCCCACTCTGCTTCCAAACTCTCTCTCTCTCTTCGCACTAAGACCACTTCTCCTAGCATCTTTACTTATTCTCTAACTCTTTTAACTGCTTCCTATTTTACCTTCCTGTATTTCCTATTACATGCTCCTGTACACATACCTCTTCTACTACACATTCTTTTACAACCATGTATACTACCCCTCTCCTGTTCCAGTCAACTAACTTCCTCTTTCATACTTTCCTGCATCTGCTTTAATATCTCCATCCGTTTATTCAACCCTTTCATCTAAAATTCATCTACTCTACTTCCTCATCCTCAAATACTAGTGCTCTCACTACTCACCTTACATACTACGTCTATACTTCTCCAAAGTCACTTCCCTCACCAACATTCTTCTTTCTCCCTCTTTTATTCCCTTTCCCTACTTCTCTCCTTGATTTTTCTTTCTTATTTATCCCTTACTTCTGTCCCCTACGCCCACCCACTTTGACACTCCTATTAATATACATTCCCTTCCCCTCTTCAACAAACAATCTACCCTTATCCCCCATCTCTCTTAACCACCACCCCTAACTTTCCTTTTTCTAGTTCCTCTAACATTTTTCATACACTCACTTCCCCTTCTTTGCTTCTAGCCCATATGACTTTACCTTAACCCTGATTCCTTCTCTACCTGTGAACTGCTTCTAACTCCTTTTTTTACTTGGCCTATTATATTTTAACCAGTTTTTCTTCTCTTCTTTTCTCTCTAATAAATCTCTCCCATACTTTCCTCTTCTACTCCGCATCGTCTTACTAACTTGTACACACGAATCCCTTCAAATACCCTCACCTCTCGCGTAATTACCCTCTGAATTTAAACGCCCTCTCCACTACTGCCCTTTCCCTAAATAGGTCACTCCTTAATACTTTCCCTATACTTCTGCGCACCCCACTTTACTCACAAACCCACCTTCCCCCTATACCTTACTACATTTCCATCACTACTTCCTCCTATTTTCTGCCCCCTCACTTCCCTCTATAACCCTCCTACCCCATTGAATTCCTTCCCTTTCCCAAAAGTTCCCTTCTACCAAATTTGTTCACCTCATCCTTTCCCCTTCCATACTTCCCCTCCATTTTCTACCTATAAACCTCTACTTCGCCTATTCTTTACACTCCCACGCACACTTATTTCTAAGTAGCCTATGAAGCCCTAAAAATTAAACTCGTTTCCAAAAAAAATTCGATCTTAATTTATGAAAGCTGTGGGAAAAAAATAAATCTTTTGATTCAAAATAACGAGATTTCTAAGAGAGTTGTTGAGCCTTATTTTTAAAATAGGCTTTCAATGTTTTTACAAATGAAGAAATATGAAGAAAAAATCACTGAAAAAATGTCTGTTTAAACCAACCATAATTCTGGTTAAATATGCCTTCAATATTTTTTCTGGTCAGAGTAACCAGAATTTTAGTTAAATTCACCAGAAATCTGGTTGAGATAACCAGATTTTCTGGTTAATTGGACCATAATTCTGGTTACTACAACCATACATATTCAAACAGAATTCTGGTTGATTTAACTAGATATTTTATTGAATGATGGCCATTTTTTCTATTGGACGTTCCCGGTGCTCGGTAATAACATGAAAATAGTTGAAATCGTCTAAGTTTCAAAGAGTTATATTATTGAAAGATATTCCTACATTATATAATAAACAAATAAATAAATTTCTAAACAAGTTATTTGTTGAGATAATATTTTTTACGATTTTTAATAATTTCACGTTTTTAACTTACATTGTGAGAAACACGGATAAAAATAATATAACGATGAAGAAATTTCTGCTAAAATTATTATGTTTAATATTATAAACAATTTTAATGAAAAATGCATTAATCAGCTGTTTTTCGATAGAACAATTCTTTTTTTTTCCCATGTCATTTTGTTTATCAGGACGTTTATGAAAAAAAAGTTTACCATCATTTGTTGATTATTCTTATGCTTTTTTTAATAAAAAATTTAATAAACAAATGCATTATTTGGGCATGTTACGGCAGAAAAATTTGCTTTTTTAATGAGATTCCTTTCATTTGCGAATTTAATGACAATTTAAGCAACATGCATAACTAGTTGATAAATTTTAGAATTTTTAAAAACAATTTTAATTAAAACATGTATTATTTGGGCAACTGTGTTAGCTAATTTTTTTTTCATGCCAGACTTTAATTGGAATCTTCATGGTACATTCAGCAACATTCATGATTAGTTGCTCAACTTTATGATTTTTTTAAAACGAATTAAACAAAAAAATGCGTTATTCGGGCATCTGCAAGAAAAATTTTCTTCATGTCAGTAATTTATATTGGGAATTTAATGATAATTTCAATAACAATCATAATTAGTTGCTAAATCCAACGAAGTTTTAAACAAATTTAATAAGCATATGCACTGTTTGGGCATTTTTCGACGCAAAACTTTTTTTAAAAATTTCAGTCCTTTCAGTTTAAGTTTCTTATTACTTTAATAATATATTTTTTTGACAATAATAATTGAAATACCATGAAGTTCCTAATTAATTTTCTAATTTTATTTATATATATAATAAATAATATATTTAAAATTTTTTATAATATTAACAATAATAATCTTAGGCAGACATTTTTTCATCATTACATCGTTTTATCCACATTTCTTTTAATATAATTTAAACATACGTAAAATTGGATAAAACATTCTTTCAACAAATAATTTGTTTATACAATTTGTTATTATCATATAATATTGAAATATCTTCAACTAATTATTCATGAAATAATAATAATATATAAATAAAAATAATATGAATAATCTATGAAGGAATGACCTTTTTTTCGTCATATTTATTTATGAATAAAAAAATTGAAAGCCTAATTTAAAACTCAGACTCGAAAACTCTCTTATAAATCTTATCAGCTTTTTTTACAATTTTGTGTGTTTAAATCGGTCAATATTGGTGGGTTGTACGTTATTTTAAAACAAAAAAGTAGTTTTTTCCTAGTGGAACTGAAGCAAAAAAAGTTTCTCTTCAAAGTTCAAATAGAGAAAAAGGTGGTAAGTGCACTTGATGCATTTTAAACATCCACAATATCTAATGCTATACTATTTGCAGTAAAGGAGCGATACTTGTCGATTCTCTTTTCTTTCCGCTTTTGTTCTCCACTCAGCTTCTTCTTTTCTTTTTAGTCCAATTTAAAATTCTGCATATTTAGCTCATCTTTCTTGTAAGGTAAAAATTCATAATTTATACAAAAATTAACATTATCATCTTCTTTAAGAATGGCAATGCCAACGAAAAGATTGGTGATCTTCAATTTTGCACCCTTTCATAAAATATTTTCTGTTCATTCTTTGTTGTCAACATTTTTTTTTTAATTGAAAAAAAAGTTTTTCATTTAGATTGAGTTGAATGCACACTTTTCCAAAAAAATATTAGTACGAGGAACGTGAAAGTTCCTCAGTGTAAAACGTTCTAAATAAAAAAAAACACGCTCGGTCTTTATATTTTCGTACATTCTTGCGCAAACTTTTTTAAATTAAGACTCAAAATATCCGCTACTCTAATTTTGTGATTGTGAACTCTCATTGGTTAAAGCTCTTTTGGGTTTAACGAGCACAATCTTATCACGTATCTCGTGCCTCGAATTCAATTTTGTCCAAAATGTTTTGTTCCTAAAGTTTTTCTATTTTACAAAATATTATTTTATTGTTAATATTAACTGTGAATACTGGGAATTATTTAATATAATCAAAATCAACGTTTTTGTATTTTAGATAGTAAGAAAATTATATCTTTATATTTTCAAGTTCAAAAAGATGAACTAAAATTATAAACTGTAAAGAAATTTAATTAATTTTAATGAATCCTTTTAAAAAATTCGTTTTCGGCATAACTCTTTTTATGAAATTCAGCTTAAGATTTAGAACGAAAAGGGAATTTTCATCATACTTGTTTTTAAATGAAACATGAACTAAAGGATCTTGTTCTAAATAAGAAATCGCAACATTTAGGTTTTTAATTATTGATCATAATTATTTTAACCAAATGTACAAGAAAGAATGATCAATAAATATTTATTTTTATTTTTAATGATGAAATTATATCTTTTAAAGAAAAATTTAATAAAGGTATACATTATTTTACAGTTATGGATAACTGTGATATAATAAATAGAACCAAGCTTATCGCGGGTGAAATTTTATAAATTTTTATAATTTTATAGTACCTTTTTTAAATTATATAATTTTCTATTTTTTCAATTCAGCTACCAAACGGACAATAATACTTCGGGAAAATTCAAAATTATTCAGATTTTATTTTTAAAGGTTAATTCCAAGTTTGAAAGATTTAAAAATATGTAGAAAAAAAATCTGAAAAATTTGAAAACCATTTTTTCGGATTAATTATTTTTTTATTTGTAGAAGTTTCAGTAGTTTTGAAATGAATCGAAAATAATATAAATCTTGAGAAGATAAAAAATTTTAAAACGAAATGTACAATTTTTTATGATTTTTTTTTTATTTTGACGAAGGGATTCTAGACGAAAATTTAATCACAATAACAAAAATATTCTATTATGCCTAATAAATATTTTCAAATATTCAAACAATTCCAAGTACCTTTAAACTTGTGAAAAATTTCATTTTTTCAATGTAGATTGTTGAAGATTTTGAAACAGGAATCTGAATTAAAATTACGAAAGGTTTCAAGAGAATAAAAGTTTTTTCTTTAGATTCCCAGACAAATGTTAAATGATTTTTTATTGTGGAAAATTAACTTTAGGATATTTTTCTAAAAGATTTCAAAGTATTTCCAAAAAAATTTCTAAAAATAATATGGGAGTCTTGA
>NC_046665.1:116645563-116647475 GCF_010883055.1 Belonocnema kinseyi | reverse complement strand
TTAAATGATTTTTTATTGTGGAAAATTAACTTTAGGATATTTTTCTAAAAGATTTCAAAGTATTTCCAAAAAAATTTCTAAAAATAATATGGGAGTCTTGAGGCAAATTTTGTTGCCTTTACAAAATTGCAAGAAAAATTCGGAAAATTTTAAAAGACATTTAGAACGTTTAGGTAAATTAAAAAGATTTTTTTAAAAGTTTAATTTGATGATTATAAAAATTTGGAGAAAAATGTAGCTTTTTAGAATTTTGTAAAAAAGACGTTTTTTTATGGATTTGGAAAGGCTTTTAGGATTTATTATTACTGGTTTTGGAAAATTATTCGAGGTGAAATTTCGAAATAAATATTTTACAATTTTCATTGTTCAATTAACAATAGTTTATATGGTTTAATGTTTTTCTCTCTCACTTTGGATAAAAGTTGCAACTATTATTGAATCTTAATGCTGGATGGTTTATTTTATTCCTGAACAGAATCTCCGCAAATCTCATCGATACGTTTTTAGCTAAAAAATCGTATTAAGGGATTATAAAATCATTATTTTTGTAAACAATATGTTTTTATAAATAATTTTTTATAAATAAAAACTACGAATGAGATTTTCAGAAAATCTTTTAAGGAATAAAATAAGCAATAAAGTATTAGAATTAAATAAGAATTGCAATTTTTATCTACAGAGAAAAAGGAAAACACTAAAATCTATATTGTTCTTGTCAAATAAAGAAAACCCGAAATATTATTTTCAAACGTTCACCTCAAGTTTTTTTTAAAAAATATTTATAATTAACATCAGCATATTTTTCTCTATTTTATAAATAATTTTTAACACATTTTTTGCGTTTCTTATCTTAAAATGTTCATTTTATTTAATTTTTTTATTTATTTTGAAAATGCTCTCACTCTTATAATTTTATTTTTATAGAATGAAATTATAAGGATAAATTGTTTGTGCTTCTGAGTGCTATGAATAACCGAACATAGAATTTTTGAATCTTAAAAAAATGTGGTTTTAAAAATTTTGAAAATGCGCGCGCTTTTTTAGTTTTGTTCCAAAATAATTTGTTTACGAACTTTTTCTTTCTTTTTAGGCCTTAAAAAAGTGTATCAAAGTAGAATCCAATCTGATCAATTTTTCGAAAGTTATCGTGCCTACAGAATACAGACTACAGACAGACAGACAAACACCTTCGTAAAAATAGTTTTTTTCTGACTCAGGGGGTCTCAAACCGCCGAGATTTGATAAAAACCAACTTTTTATTTCTGTAAAATACAAAAAAACTGGACATAGAAAAAATTTACCCTAATTTCCCAACCAATAGGAATTTAAAAAATTTTTATTAGATTTTTCAAATCCAAAGAACGAAAAGAAGATATCGTTGAATTGGAAAAATTTTTTTAGATAGACAGTAACTTTATTGATGACTTTATTCGGATAAATTTTTTTGTTTTTTTTTGTTCACGAATTAAGCCATATAATTGAACGTTCATTTTTGCATGTTAAAAGTCCCAAATTTTGTTAAACATTTACCTATTTGTTGAAAATTAAAAATTTTGTTTGAAAATGTGAATATTTTTTTCAAAATTGAAGTACTTTTTTAAAAATTGAAATATTTTATTCCCAAATCTTACTTTGATGCCAAAAAATCACTTGCTAAGACCGAAAATTTGTCCTTTTTTATTAAAAATCCAATATTCTTTGTTGGAAATGAACTTTTTGGTAAAAAATTTGAAAATTCCACTATAATTTTTTTACTTCAGAATTCCCTTATTCTTTGTTAAAAATTTTACTATATTATAGGAAATACAATTATTTTTTTAAGTCCAACAACATCGATAAGAATTCAACTTTTTTTTTAAATTTGAATATTTCGTTGAAAATTTGAATGCGAATTGAAAATTTAACTGTTTTT
>NC_046665.1:116631272-116645463 GCF_010883055.1 Belonocnema kinseyi | reverse complement strand
ATAAACTTTTTTGTTAAAAATAAAACTGGCTTCTGAAAAACTCATGCTTTTTGGTTAAAAATTTTAACATTTAGTTAAAAAATCCACTAATTTGAAAACATTCACCTCTTTTGTTTAAAAGCTTTTCTTTTTTAGTTGAAAATGAAGTTTTTTTTGAAAAATTTTTTGTTTTAGTTGAAATTATCTGTTTTTGATTTACAAATAAAATATTTTTTGGTGGAAATATCGACAATGATATTTTTCTCTGAGCATTCTTTTTTGGTTGAAAATGAATTCTTTTGGTTAAGGATTCATCTGCCTGTTTGAAAAGTTAACTAATTTGTTAAAAATTTATTTTATTTTTAGTTTTAAATACATTCTGTTCATAAAAAATTTAACTGTGTCAATGGTTAAAAATGCGTCTTTTTAATTGAATTTAACTGTTTCTTCTTCAAAGTAAAAATATTTTTGGTTAAAGCAACAATTTTTGTATTTTTCATTCAGAATTTATTATTATTTTCTTTTTGAAAATTGAACTTTTTGACGACAAATAAATTTGTTTTGGTTCGGGATTCAATTACGTCTTTCCTCATTTGCCCTCATATACTTGCTTCCACCCCTGCTTCCTGCCACTCTCACCTCGCACTAAACCTTATCCCCCCTCGAACCGCAGCTCTCCTCTAGATCCCTTTTCTACTTCTTCTATCATACTAAACGCCATTTCTCCTTTCTTTATTTTCTTTTAAATACTTCTCTCTCCTACTACTCATCCTCTCACAACCATGTATACTACCTCTCTTCTTCCCACTTAAATAACGTCTCCTTTTATTCTTTCGCGCCTCTCCTCTCCTCCCCTACCCACCCACCTAACTTTCCCTATTATAATTTCCTGCATTCCCACTCATAGCGCCCCTCCCTTATACTCATTTCATTTAGCTACAATTCCTTTAACCTATTTCTCCATCCTCAAATTCCCCTCCTCTCACAGCTTCTCCTCATATTATTCCCCCACACTTTCTTTCGAAGACACTTCCCTTCAAAATCTCTCACTCATTGTCTTATTTCCTCCCCTTCTCCTACTCTCCACCGCCATTTCTCTCTCCTACTTCCCCTCACTTCTGTAGCTCACGTTTTCTCACTTCCCCTCCCCTACTACTATAGCCTTACTACTCCTCCTCCTCTTTAGTCACCTATTCCTATCCTTTATCACCCTCAATCATCATCCCTCACTTCCCCTCCCATACGTTCTTGACTATTTTCTATATCCTCACTCACGTTTCTTCATGTAATTTCTTATATTTTCCTATTCTACTCCGCATCCTCTTGCTACCATGTACACGCGAAGCCCTTCTTATACTATCACCTTTCGCGTACTTATCCTTTAGGATTTAAACTTCCTCTTCTCTAATTCGCTATCACTCACTACCTCTCTTCTCACTACTTCCCCATACCAGCTGACTTATTTAGGCACATAAAATAATGCTATTCTCCTTCCTCCTAATTTCATTTTGATTTTCAAAAATTTACAAATGATAAGTTAAAAAGTTCAAGAGCATTATTTCTCACAAGATATGAAGTGTTTTTTATTTGAAGCAGAAAATGGAAAACGGTCGAGCACAGACTATAAGCTTTTAATACCCGACTTGCCTTGATAGATCGGAAACTTGTGCCCATTTTAGCTTGTTAAGACCCTTAGAACAATCATCTATGGCGCGCGAGCCATGAAGCAGTAGAAAGCAGAAAATGAAAAATCACCGCAGTTTCTCGAATGGTTAAACTAGTCGAAACAATAAAGTATAGATATAGTGGAAGATAAAACTGTAACTTTCTTTTACGATAGAGCGTTCACTCTGTTCAGTAGATGGGCAGTATATGAAGTTCATGTATATCAAACGTTCATTGCCTCTTGTCCTTTATATCCTTATGCTTGTCAACTCTTCTCTTATTCTCAAGTGAAAAAATTTAATTAGATTTTTTTTTCAGCGGATGATTATTCTGAACCTTCATCCCATTTTTCCCCTCTATCTTTTCCTACTTCCTTTCCAATTCCCTTAACCATTTCACCACCTCCACTATTCTCTTTTCATGCAGGATCTTGCTCATTGTCTTGATTACTTTTTCTATCTTATCACAGATTTCTAGCCAATCTTTTAAAGCCCCTACAACTCTCTCACATAATATGCATTTTCTTTTCTCATCTCTATTGCAGTATTTGGTCCACTCTTCCGCATTATCGTCAATATTTTTTGCGATCCTCTTTCTCACCTTCACTCTAAATATTTTGCTGTCGCCTCTAACCTTTTCTATTTATATTTCTGATTGTGCTTACCTTCTCTATTTTTATTAAAATAAACTATTTGTTGCTTTATGTTTTCTTCTATCAGCTCATGCTTTTTCTTTGTACCCTTTTCCTATACTCTTCTCACTAATCCGCTTGACTATCCATTCCTATTCGAATACCTTTCTCTTTATTTTATTATATTTTCTCCCCCTATTCCCTATTTCCCTTCTCCAATAAGTTTAATTTAGAAAAATATAATTTTCAACGAAGAAAATTAACTTTCTTTTGACGAGACAAATTTTTAACAAAATACATAAATTTTTAGACAGTTAAGTGTTTAAATAAAAATATAGGTTATTGACTAAAATAATGTATCTCAAACCAAAAAATGAATTATGAACCAAGAAGAACTTATAACTGGGTTAGAAATTTAATGTTTTTGATAAAAAAATCCATTTATTTTGTTAAAAATGTAACTATATTTTTAAAAACTCGTCTTAAAAACAAAACTTAATTAGTTTAACTGAAAAGTTAAAAATTCCATCGTCAGTTAAAAATTTGTATTCTTTAAAGGGAAATTTAACTATTTGTTTAACAATCAGTTTTTTCTATAGAAAATTCATTCTTTTCGAAAATCTATCTATAGTATTCAAAAATCACTTGTTTAATTAAAATTAATTTTTTTAAATTAAAAATTCAACTATTCTACTTTTAGTTGAATATTTATTATTCTCAGTTGAAAATTGATGTATTTAATCATTTTGTTAAGTAGAAAATTAATCTTCTTACTTGAAAATTGATCTTTTTCATTGAAATTTCTTTTTTTTTCACAAAAAATTAATTTTTGTATGTTGAACAAGCTGTTTAAAAAAAAAAAAACTTTTTCAACCTAAAATTTAATTATCCTATTTTTAGTTGTAAATCCACCTCTTTTAGTTGAAAAATAAACTATTTGGTTAAAAACTTCTGTGTTTTCTTAAAAATTTATCTTTTTCTTTGAACATTCGTATTTTTTTGTTTGAAAATTAATTTTTCTAACTTAGAATTTAATTAATCCATTTTTAAGTCTAGACTGTCTTTCTTAGTTAAAAATTCAACCATTTGTGAGAAAACTCATGTATTATGTTACAAATTTAGCTTTTTTGGTGAAAAATTAGTCGCCATGGTTGAAAATTCATTTTTTGGTTGGAGATACATTATTTTAGTCAATAACCCATCTTCTTAGTTAAACATTGAACTGTCTAAAAATTTATGTATTTTGTTAAAAAATCGTCTTTTTCAATGAAAAATTAATTTTTTTGGTTGAAATTATTTTTTTTAAATTAACCTTATTGGCAGTAAACACCTAATTTTTAATTGAAAATATTATCATCCATTTTAGTTCAAATTTATCATTTTTAGTTGTAGATTGAACTAAATGTCTGAAAATTCATATATTCTGTTTAAAGTTTGTCGATTTCAATAGAAAATAATTCTTTTTGGTTGAAAATTCAGTTATTTGGTTAAAAATTAATCTACTTCGTAAAACATGGAAACAATTTTGTAAAAAAGTAATTCAACTGTTGGAGGATTCCTTTTTTTAAATTTATTTTTCAACTAAAAATTGAACTATTCTAGAGATAATGTTAATCAATCCCCACCAATACGCTGGAAACGGTATAGGACTGTAGGAGTTTAAAATACATTATTTCTGTTACAAGTCGCAGTGGTTTGGAAAGCTTTGAGGAGAGTGTGTTAGAAAAGGGGAAGGGAATGAGAAAGTGCAAAGAGGATTGATAAGTAAAATCAGGTAAGTAAAAGTATGCGAAAAATAGTAAGGGATGGGGTAGAAAGGAAGAAATAGGGATATGTAGTGCAAAAAAGTAGTTAGGAAAGGGAAAGAGAATGAGGAAGGAGAAAACGGATTGATAAGTAAAATCAAGTAAGGGAAACTATGCGAAGAGTTGTAAGGGATACGGTAGTAAGGAAGAAGTAGGGGAAAGTAGTGAAGGAAGGTAGTCAGGAAAGGGAAAGGGAATGAGGAAGGGGAAAAAGGATTGATAAGTAAAATCAAGTAAGGGAAAGTATGCGAAGAGTTGTAAGGGATACCGTAGTGAGGAAGGAGTGGGGGAAAGTAGTGAAGGAAAGTAGTCAGGAAAGGGAAAGGGAATGAGGAAGGGGAAAAAGGATTGATAAGTAAAATCAAGTAAGGGAAAGTATGCGAAGAGTTGTAAGGGATACCGTAGTAAGGAAGAAGTAGGGGAAAGTAGTGAAGGAAAGTAGTCACGAAAGGGAAAGGGAATGAGGAAGAGGTAAGAGGATTGATAAGTAAAATCGGGTAGGTGAAAGTATGCGAAAAATTGTAAGGGATAGGGTAGTAAGAAAGAAGTAGGGGAAAGTAGTGAGGGAAGTGTAGTAGGTATGACAAAGGGAATGAGGGAGGAGATGGAAGGTTTGTGGTCTAAGGCAATATTTATAATATTGAGAAATCGCAGACAAACAGCTCTCCTAAATAATTCGGAATATCCGTGACTTAGATAACATTCAACAGTGTCGTTATAAAGTACTTGAGGCTCAACTCGACGGTAAACCATCCAATATAGATTCTGTATGGGGTAATCCGGTTATATGATTACTTCTATTAAGGTCATGAATGAATTTGATGAAAGAGCGGGCAGCAACCTTTAATTTATGATTTAGTTTATGTTTAAGGTCATCGTAAGCCACCCAGCAATAATCTATTGCTGAACAAATTGAAGACAACCAGTTTTTGATGATATCTAATTTGAAGAGACATCTAGTTCGTCTTAAAGGGTTGGAATGTGGAGTCGATTTCAATGATAATTTATAATATTTCTACCCAATGTAATGTAGAATTTATAATTGTTACGGGCAAAGTGTATAATACAGGCATTGTATATAATCCCTAGGCATTACATATAATCCCTATGCATTACATATAATCTCTAGGCATTATATATAATGCCCAGCCAGATTTTGAGTTTTTACAAAAATTAAAATCTAATACATTTTTTAAGAGATTCATAACAAGCGACTTATCAAAAATCATTTTAACTATTTTTTATTTAACAACAAAGTTCTTTCTTTTTTGTAATTTTTAGAAATGCCGTTTTTAAAGGTTTTCAGATTTATAAAAAAGGCATTAAATCAGTGCAAGAATAGTGTGTCCACATTTATACCTGTTAAAATCTGACTTTCGATTTTTGGCGGTCGATACCCCCTTTCCCCTTTCCAAGTTTATTTAGGGAAAAATAAATTTCATTATTTTTTTAAATAGGTTAACATCAACTAGTGCCCCCGAGCTTTTGAAATTTTGATGGGTTTTTTGATGAAAAAGCCTCGGTTTTAGAAAACATGAAAGAAAATGAGTACATTTGATAGATTTTTTGTAAATTAAAGCTTGACTGCCTCTTAATGAATGTTCAAGGAATAATTTACTCAATAAATTTTAATGTAGACGCCTCCAACCCCCTTGTTTTCTGTCTAAAAATGCTCTACGAAATGCAAAATATTAGTTTTATGTAAATAATGTTGATCAATTTCAATTTCTAAATGAATAAACATTTTTTAAACAGTTTGCAAATACCCTGAAAAAATTACTTTTATAATTTGTTAATTGTGTCCTTAACTTAAGAAAAAACTCGCGAAAAATGGTTTAAATGAAAAAAAAATCGTTTAAATAATCAGTTTCCAAATATATTAAGTTTAAAATATTATTATTGAAATTCATCAACTGTATCCTACGCATCGTGCTTTTTCAGAAAGTATAAAAAATGGAATCTTACTATTTTTAATCAAATAAATACATTATTCGAGTATTTATCGGCAGATGATAAATTTTTTAATTACGAACTTCATAATTTCAGAAAAATTCATAATTTATTGATCAAATTTATGATTTTTAAACGAAATTTTAATAAATAAATGCATTATTGGGGCGTTTGTTTAATTGAAAAAACAAATGCATTATACTAAACAATGCATTTGTTTATTAATTTTTTTATATGAAATTCCTTAACCAAATATCAATGTTGCTGAAATTATCATCAAGTTTCTAATAAAAAAGACTGAAATTGAAAAAAAACGAAATTTTACGTCCACAGATGCTCGGATGTTGTATTTGTTTGATGAATTCGTTTAAAAAAAATCGTTAATTTTATCACCTAATAATGAATTTTGCTGAATTTATTATGAAAACCCCAATTAAATAGTCCGACCTCGAAAAAGAAAAGAATTTTTCCGTCGGAAGATGCCCCAATAATGCTTTTGTTTATTAAGAATGTTTAAAAAAGTTATAAAACTGTTTCTGAAGTTATCATGAGGTTCCTAATTAAAAAATGTATCATCGAAAAAACGAATTTTTCTTTTAAAAAATGCCTTATCTATGCATTTGTTTATTAAATTTTTTTAAAAAAATCTCAAGAATAATCATCAAATTCTGAAGTTTTTAAAAATAAGCATAAAGTTCCTAATTAATTAAATGATATCGAAATAAATGAATTTTTCTGTCGAGAAATGGCTAATTCATGCATTTGTTTATTAAATTTGTTTATGCTATTAACAATAATATTCTCAAAAAGAAATTTTCTTCATCGTTGTATTGTTTTTATCCAAATCTCCTCCAACCTAACTTTCAAAAACGTAAAATTATGGAAAATCGTAAAGAAGATTCTTTCAACAAATAATTTGTTTATACAAATTTAGTTTTGTTTATTATATAAAATTAGAATATCTTTCAATATTGTCACTTTATAAAAATTAGACGATTTTAACAATTTTCATGTTATTGACAAGCACCGGGAACGTTAAATAAAAAGAATAGCCATTTTCTTCGTGATGTTTGTTTGCTTATAAAAAAATCGTTATTCTTATTCAAAATTCAGTCTTTACAACTCTCTTAGAAACATCATCAGCTGTTTTTAAAATTTTTTTGTGCAAATCGGACAATATTTGTGGTCTGTACGTTACTTTTAACCAAAAAAGTAATTTTTCTCCCACTATGTGCCGGTCGCGTGCTTTTCCCTTAAGCTACTAAAGAGATCGAAAGAAGAATCCTTTTTCAGAAAAACATAAATTATTTTGCCAGGTGTGAAAAGAATAAAAGAAATTCTTAACGTTCTTTAGAAATTTGATTTTTAACACCTAGCAAAATAATGCGTGTATTTCTGAAAAAGTATTTTCCTCCTAATCTCTCTAGTAGCTTAAGGGGAATGCAACCAATACTAAAATTATAAGAAAACAGCACTGTGCAGAAATTTGTTTATAAAATTATTATATTAATAATTCTGCATTCTTTAGAGGTATTTTTAATGTGTAAAATTTTGTTTGCATAAATTCTGAACTTAACTTATAATGGAAATGCTATTTTAATATTAATTTTTTATACCATTAAATTCTGTACCTTTGAAGCTTTTTGATTCCAATTACTTATAGCAGGGTTGCTACGGAATATTAATTTTAAAATTCCAGGTCTTTTGAAAACTTTTTGCAAAGTAATTTTTAATAAATTTTAAACCTTTGATAGCTTCATTCTAAAATCATAAGGATGAGAAATTCAAAAGAGAATCTTTCAAAATTAATAACTACTTCCCTAATACCAATAAAGTTAATAAATTTTCTTTAAATACGATAAATTTTAATATCTTGATCCTAACGTTTTTTGTAAATTCATCGCCATTTTAATAATTTTCTAAACAAATTATTTAAAACATAATTTGAATTATTTTCCAAAGAGAAAACCTTTAGGTTTGAAATTTTTTATTTAAAGACAAGATAAATGATATTATTCAGAATTGTTTATTCTTGAAGATATTTACATTTAGATATTTGTAAATTTATAAAATGTTTTTTGTAAATTGTTGAATTATAAGATTTAAAAATTTTGAAATCTCCAATTTGTGATTTTTTCGAATATGCCTAAATCAATTTGCTGATTCTATAACCCTTTTCAATTCATATAATTGATTTTGAAAGATAATAAAATGAAATGTTCGTAATTAATGTACAATTTGGAAAGATTTTGCAACAATCTCAACAATCAAAAAATTAATTTTATAATCTAATGCAATGCAATTATTTTTGTAAAGGGATCAGTTGGACAGAAAAGGACAACAATAAAAATCACAGACTACAGTTTTTTTTTAAAGTAAAAACTAAAAGAAGTGACAAAGATTCTATAGCTCAAAACAAGAATTGGTTTTAATTTCTTTATTTTTCTCCATTATCTTGCAATGCTCTTAAGCACTTTCGAGAGTAAAGAAATCGTTGCTGGGAAAAGTGGTTTACCACTTAGTTTGAGACCCTTTGTAATTAACAGCTAATCGGTTTAATTTCGTTGATCTGCGAAATTCTTTATTTGTTTAAATTTTCTAAAAACCTCTAATGAACAATTCGTAATTGCATTAATAGATGGCCTAAATGAAAAAAGTTTATTTATTTGTGTGGACATCCTTCTAAAAGCCAATTTTTCATGTTCACAGTTTTTAATAACAAAATTATTATTATATAAACATATTGAATGAAAAACTACTTTCCACAAAGTTAGAATAAAGCTCAATATTAAGAACAATATTTTTCTTTGAATTGGGTAATGAAACACTTATTTCGAACTTGAAAAAAAAAACAAGTATTTTAATCGCGCTTGTGTAGTGTTTTGATTTAAAGAGAAACATAATCTTTAATTTTAAAAATTGGTAATAGGTATTTATTTGTTAAAGTTTTTGAAATCGTAAATTCGACCTCAAATTATTTTCTTAAAAAACATAATAATTTTTTTTTTAAATATACGGGTATAATATTCT
The DNA here is from genome assembly GCF_010883055.1 of Belonocnema kinseyi. Classification (NCBI taxonomy): domain Eukaryota; kingdom Metazoa; phylum Arthropoda; class Insecta; order Hymenoptera; family Cynipidae; genus Belonocnema; species Belonocnema kinseyi. The sequence goes on along the minus strand of NC_046665.1, from coordinate 116,636,403 downwards.
TAAGAATCCTGAGAAAATTTGAAATTTTTTGGTACGATTTTGAAATATTTCAAAAACGAGTCTAGAAATTTAGGTTAGTTTAAGGGATTTTAACAAATTTCAGAAAAAATTTAAGTAATTTAATAAGGTTTTTAGGGCATTTAGAAGATTGCAGGAGGATAGAAAATTCTGGATAAATTTTCAGAAATCTTTCAAAATTTAAAAATAATTTTGTTTCTTAAAAATTTCAAAATTCTGTAATATCTTTCGAAATTCTGTAATATCTTTCAAACTCAATCGAAATATTCTTAAAGTTTTGGATAATCTTCTTAAATTAAAAAAATTGTCTTTCAATCTTCTAGATTTTTTATTCGATATTATAAAATGTCCAAAATCGTGAAATTAACAACCCAGGAATATCTTCTAATTATATAATTTCTGAAACTAAACAATTTAAATCTACATTTTTACTCTAATTTTTAAACATCTTTAAAAAATGTTAATTAATTTTGAAATTGTTGCTAAGCTTCTAAATATTAAAAAAAAAATTATTCGATTTTTTTCAATTATATCATAAATACTGCAAAATTTAAAAATTGTCATAAAATACTAAACAAATTTTTTTAAATATCATAAATCTTTCAAAATGTTTCAAATCATTAAAAACTTTTCTAGGAATCTTTAGAAAAATTTTTATCCTCTGGAAACCTTCAAAATTCGAAAAAAACTTCTAATTGTTTTGGTACGAAATCTGTAAAAATATATATAAAATTAAAAAAAAAATAGCATAAAATCTACCTGATTATTTTTTTGATAATTTGGAAAATTTTCTAAAATATTTTGAAACCCTTTGATATATTCTCTAAAAATTGATTTTTTGAAATGGAAAATAATTCTAAATTTTCACAGAATCTTCATCACAAACTTATTTTCATTTTTAAACATTTCATAATCCTTCAAAAGATTTAAAATTGTATTTATAAATCTTTAGATCCGATATAAATTTTGTTTAATCTTCTAAAATTTGAAATAAGTTTGGAAATATTTGTACAATTTCTAAATATCTATTAAATGTTTTCAATTTTTTAAATTATACAAATTTAAAGACATTTTTTGGAAATTCTTTGCAATTCTTTTTCGACAATTTTGGGAATATTCAAACATTCACACTTTATTTTAATTTTGAAATCTTTTAAAGTTTTTACTTATTTTTGAAATTTTTTTTTGAAGTTCCTAAATATTATTTTAAATATGCTTAAGAGCTTCAAAAAAAGTTGTTTTGTTTCTTAGATACATGATTTTTTTCTAAAATTTTGTAATCTTACAAAATAAAAAAATAAAATTCTGAACAATTTCTTACATTCAGTTTCAAAATTTAGAGAAATAATTCGAAATATTTTAGAATATTTATCACTGTTTTCTTGAAATTAATTATTAAAATTAAAAAATAACTTTTTCTGGAATTTCAAGAAAGATTTTTTATTCTCTTGCAACGGTTTCGAATTGTCAAAGATATTTCTAAAATATTACTTTCCACTTCTCATTACCCTTTTATATTATTGGATTTAACAAAATTTCAAGATTTAAAATAGTGAAGATTTATTCACTTGCAATTCTCACAGTTTAGACATATTTGATTTTATTATTTCTTTATCTTATACCTTTGAAATTATTTTTTAACTATTATCCAATTAATTTTTATAAAAAATTATTGAATTTTATTAATTTACATCCTATTATGAAAAAACGCATCCAAGGATTGCTTTATATTATCAAAATAACATTGTTTATTTAAATGTAAATCACCAAAATTAAAAAAGTTTTTATCGTTTCTTTACAAATTAAAATACTTTAGAAATTATAATAATATGAGAAATTAATGGAGTATAAGAATTGTTTGTTAGAAGTACAATCCAATTAATTTTCGTAAGTAACATTCAAATCAAATTAATTTTTAATTCTTCTATGAAAAAAGCTTAATTCTAAAGTTTGCTTCATATTATTAAAATAAAAAATTAAATCTTTAATATTATTTGTTCTATTTTATATATAAATAGAAATACTTTACACTAGTCATACTAAAAAAATAAATACTTTAGTTAGAATAAATAGAAGCTTTGAATATTAAATAACAATAATTATTTATTTTAGTAATCCAAATAATCTAAGTCATTAGCAAAACTAATTTTTCTTTAATTCAAATATTTATTGTTTGAATATACAAAAATATTTTTCCTTCAAGAAATTCGCTTAGAACAACAATCTATTTCGTTAATTTACATGAAAACGGTAACTAAGATTTTTTTTTTAAATTAAAGATATGTTTTGGCCACATAGCAATGGGCAAATTTCTTTGATTGAAATAAATTTTATTTGAATCAAAGAATCATTTTTCTGGTTATTCCTCCAGAAAACTTTATTGTTAACTTTAATTTACTTTAAAAAAATCGCCTAGATGATTTTAGCAAAATTCAAAATTTGTTGATTAATATATGATTTTTCATTTATTAGAATTTTATTAGAATTTTAGCAATATTCATAATGAGTTGATAAATATTATGATTTCTTTAAACAAATTTAATCAACAAATGCATCAATCTGGCATTTGTCTATAGAAAAATCGTTTTTTTTTTGTATGTCAACTTTTTTAATTCGGATATCGAGAAAAAATTTTTTTTAATCGACAGATACCCAAATAATGCATTTGTTTATTAAATTTTTTTGATAAATCATATATTAATCAAAAAATGATGAGTTTATCTAAAATGATCACAAATTGCTTGATTAAAAAAATGTACATAAAAAAAACGAATAGTTCTGTCGAAAAATGTCTGATTACTGCATTTGTACATTAACTTTGTTTATAATATAAACAATTACAATCATAAAGGAAATTTTTTAATTTAATATTTTTTCCATTCAAACTTCTTGTAACATAATTTGAAAAAACGCAGATTTGTTGAAAATCGTAGAAAAAAAAAAAATTTGTTTAAAAATTGCTTTTTTTTAAATTGTCTATTATTGGAATATTTGTTTATTTATAAAAATATTGAAAACCTAATTCAAAAATCAGGCTCGATAATTCTCTTCAAAATCTTATTAGCTTTTTTTTCAAATTTTGTTGTCCAAATCGGTGAATACTTGTGACCTGTACGTTATTTTGAACCAAAAAAGTCATTTTTCCCACTGTGCGGCCAACCTTTAGGTACGAAACCAAAAACTTATATATATATTTATATTTTTTAACATATTTACATAATTGTGAGCCTTTGAAATACTATGAAATAGTTTGATAATAAAATGTAATTTTTGATTTTCCATTATTTTTTTATTTTGTCAAAATTTGAATTTTTGATGTTTCGAAAAAACTCAAATAGTTGTTACGATAATCTTGTAGGGCATTCAAAACCCAACACTTTTCTTTTCTCGGCTGTTTTTCATTTCCTGCGTTATTTGAATTAAAATGTTCATTTTCTTGTGTTTTTGGGAATTTTTTAAATGCTATAACTCTAGAAAATTTCGCTTTTATAAAAAAAACTGATGATGATAAATTGTTTACCTTTTCAAATACTATTGATATCCGTACAGACAATTTTTGAGTTTGAAAAAAAGTGGTCTCAAAAATATTCAAAATGTGTTCACTTTTCGAATTCTCATCAAAAATGGGTGGCTAACGAATGTGACCTTCATTTTAACATAAGAAATAAGTTTACGAAAGGAAAATCCAATCAGTCAATTCTTTCGAAAGTTTTTGTGCTAACAACAAACCCGTTCACGGACGGGCAAACAGACAGACTGACAGACAGAAATATTAATAAAAACCTGTTTTTTATTCCGGGGGTCTCAAAACGTGGACATTTGATCAAAATTGGGGGGGGGGGGGCAGACTTTACACAAATATAATACCTTCTGTAATGAGAATATAAAAAGACTAAATTTAACTGATCCATGTGTCATTACAATTAAAGATTTCAGATTTTATCTTGTAATTAAATATCTTAAGCTAAGTCGTGAAATTCGGTATTCCGTGATAATACTCGAGTCAAATTAACAGATTGTATCACAGTCCTGAAGATTGGGAAGCAAAGACTCGGTTACAGGGCTTAGAGTACCTCGAGAGCCTTTTTGGTTGTGAAGATTAGGTCGAGGATGTTCAGAATTTCATGCCGGATAACCATTACGGTCCTGGAATTCAGATAGTTAATAGCCACGTAAGATCAAAAATTAGTTTTGACTTTAGAAACAATTTTCATTGTTAATTGCACTAGTAGTAGATGAACCCATTTTATACTATTAAAAACTTGAATAGTTTAAAAATCTATAATCCATAAATAAATAATGAAACGATTTAAACTAATTTTATGAAAAAATATAATAAAATATCCGTTGTAATCCTGGTATTCTGAAATAATCCACTTGAAACGTATAGCAATAAAATAACTCTACGTAATCCACCTGTAATACCAAAAATTTTACTTGTTGTCCACTTGTGATGCTAGAAAATTCAACTTTAATCCACGTTATTTTCCTTACAATCTGAAATAATCTACTTGTAATCCATTTGTTATACAGGATAATCCAAATCAATCCAATTGAAAAACTCAGTTTTTTGAAAAATCCTGCGTAATCATAGGTAATTGTTGTATTTTGTACGCTGGATTTCACAAGTTTTTTTTTAAGAGACAAAAAATGCGTGCGTGGTTTCACAACGATATATTTGTCATACTAAAATTACAGTGTCGTGGTAGCCTTTTACAGGCAGATGGCGCAGTATACGTTTTGCTGTGTTCAAATTTAAATTCAAAACATACCCACGGTCTTGAAAGATCTATCCTTTTAAAAAGAAAACATAAAATACACTTCGAGGAGTGAATCTTCACAAACTGGAAATTAGTAAATAAGTGTATAGTATAAGAGAAAACAAACGAGTAAGATAATTGAACGTGACCAATTTAAAAAGAAAAGTCCTTTACTAAATATATTTGTAGTTTTAATCAATAGGTAATGGGCACAGTTTATGAAGTGCGACTCGAGTAGTATCAGTAGAAAACAGAGCTCACAGACCTGAAACGCCGCAACGATGCCGCACGAGGGGAATCGTCCCCCGCCAGGTGCCAGATCGTGGATGAAATTTACCCCCACCATATCTACC
>NC_046665.1:116629982-116631172 GCF_010883055.1 Belonocnema kinseyi | reverse complement strand
GCAACCGACGATTTCGCAAGGCTTCTTTTCATTAGTGAGCATCAACGATTGCTCCATGCCGGTCCTCAATTGTTGCTCTCATCTATACGTGAACGATTTTGGCCCATAGGAGGTCGGAACATGGCACGAAAGGTGGTAATGGAATGTGTAAATTGTTTTGAAGTGAATCCAAGTTCGGTCAATCCAATGATGGGTGACTTGCCTGAATCTAGAGTTACTCCTTCACCTCCTTTCCACGTCACAGGTGTTGATTATGCAGGTCCTTTCATTATAAAGGACAGAAATGGAAAATTTGCCAAAACCTGTAAATGCTACGTAAGCCTATTTGTTTGTTTTTCCACAAAGGCCTTACACCTAGAGCTTGTCTCTGATGCTACGACAGAAGCTTTTATAGAAAGTTTGCGTCGTTTTACATCTAGGAGAGGAAAACTCGTTCATATGTATTCCGATAATGGAACAAATTTCGTGGGGGCAAGAAATGAGCTTGAGCTACTCGGTAAGTTCCTACTTCGAGATAGTAACAACTTGGTAGAAAAAATCGAGAATATCGGAATCGCGTGGCACTTCATTCCAGCTTATTCATCGCATTTTGGAGGTATTCGGAAGGCTGGAGTGAAGTCCGTAAAGTATCACCTTAAGCATGTTGCTGGCAATAATATTTTAACTTTCGAAGAAATGTATACTTTTTTGGTTCAAATAGAGGGTTTGCTCAATTCCAGACCAATAACGCCACTCTCTCCAGATCCTAACGACTTTTCTCCTTTGACTCCTGCTCATTTTTTAATCGGAAGACCGCTTACTTCAATTGCTGATCCAGACTTAAGCCATTTGCCAGAAAATAGATTATCCAGGTAGCAATTAATACAACGACTACAGCAGCATTTTTGGGCAAGATGGAGCAAGGAATATATTTCAGAACTTCAAAAAAGAGTCAAATGGAAGCAGCCTTCTCCAGAGATTGAGGAAAATTCTCTGGTTTTAATGAAGGACAAAATATTTCCTCCGTTACGATGGAAGTTAGAAAGAAGCATTCAACTGCATCCTGGAAAGGACGGAATAGCTCGTGCTGCTACCGTTCGATTTTCTACCAGAGCTCACAGACCTGAAACGCCGCAACGATGCCGCACGAGGGGAATCGTCCCCCGCCAGGTGCCAGATCGTGGATGAAATTCACCCCCACCATACCTACC
>NC_046665.1:116622737-116629882 GCF_010883055.1 Belonocnema kinseyi | reverse complement strand
CAAAGCTCGCTGTTCAGGAGAAATCAGTACCTGCCTGTACATCTTCTCGATGTCGGCAGATACGATATAATTATGCTTCCTGAATCTAACTAAAATTGAGAAGAGATCGTCCTGTAAATCAGGCCCGATCATTTGAAAATCATTTAAAGATACCCTGCTGTTTGTGGATGCCGAAGCGTCAAATACCACTCAAACCTTTGTAGACAGGCTATCATTTCGAACTACACAATGATGAGGTGAATAATACGAGATAGCTGTATCCGATTCATTGCATATCTTTGTCATGTGCTCTAAGTCACTGTATTCGGTCAAAAATTTCAAATATTCACTTTTTAGTTGAGGATTTCCTTGCAATTTTCTTTCTATATTTAAAAGCCGACGCTCTGCTATTTCCTTTGAATCCCCTAACTGACTAAGATTGCGTTTGAAGGGTATTGTCACAATAAATCTACCATTTGCATCTCTTTTGACCGTGTGAGAGAAGTGTGATTCACAAAACTTTTCTTCATTTGATTTTACTTTATTGTTAAAATGTTCTTCTAACTCCCAAAATTTGGCTAACTGTTTTTCGACTCCCAAGTTTTGAATTAAGTTACACTGAATCACGTTAGTTTTCGGACCAAGATAGGAATTTGTTGAAGATCGAGCGCGAGAAAACTAGAACAGTTTTGTAAATAGTGTTACCCATTACAGTGTAAACAATTAATTTTTTTGAGTTACCAGCGACTTAGTCTTCCTCTGATTACTCGATTGTTATTTGTTTGTTGACGCTTTCTCTAAACTTAAATTGTTAATTTCCAAGGTTTCTAACATATCTGATCTGGATTTCAAAAAGTCTTTTAAATGGTCAGAGGTGGCACATTGCCGATATATCCATACGAAAAATTGTTTTTCTAATCCACTATCTATAAAATCCGGATTGAAGGACCAATTTTGTATTTTGTACGCTGGATTTCACAAGTTTTTTTTTTAAGAGACAAAAAATGCGTGCGTGGTTTCACAACGGTATATTTGTCATACTAAAATTACAGTGTCGTGGTAGTGTTTTACAGGTAGATGGCGCAGTATACGTTTTGCTGTGTTCAAATTTAAATTCAAAACAGTAATCCACTTATAATACTAGGTAATTCACTTATAATACTAGGTAATCCACCTGTAAACCTGAAAAATTTATTTTTGATCCCGAGAAATCCAATTGTAATACTAGGTAATACATTTCTAATCCTTAATATATACACAAATGTAATCCAGTTTTAATTCTAGACAATTCAATTTTAACTCTGGTATTCCCATTTTATTCTGAAATAATCTACTTGTAATCCACTTTAAACCCGCAGTAATCCAAGAAATCTAACGTATTCATAGGTAATCTGCTTATAGTACTAGGCAATCCACTTGTAATATTAAGTAATCTACTGCAATCTTAAACAATCCACTTGCAATCCTATTTAATACGTTTCTAATCCTTGATAATACAATTGTAATACTATTCACTTTAATCGTAACCTGTAAAAATCCAACAAATTTACGTAATCCATTTGTAATGCGAAAAATTCCATTTGTAATCAATTTGTTATTCTAAAAATTGAAACTTTAATTCTGGATGTTCTCCTTGTAATCTAAAATAATCCACTTGTAGTCTACTTGAAACCCGGAGTAATGCAATAAATCCAGCGTATTCATGGACAATTCACTTGTAGTAATAGCTAATGCATTTTTAAGCCTAGGTAATCCACTTGTAATCCTAAGCAATCCACTTGTAGTCATTTTTAATACATCTTCAATCTTTGATGATACAATTGTAATAATAGAAAATTAAATTGTAAATTGTAGTAATCCAAAAAATCCACTTAATGCACTTGCAATCTAAAACAATCCACTTGTAATCCACTTGTAATTCTAGACAATGCACTTTTAATGCTAGGTATTCCCCTTGAAATCAAAAAATTATTTACTTGTAATCCACTTGAAACCCTCAGTATTTCGAGAAACAGATCCTTATCATAGGTAATCCACTTTTAATACAAGGAAATACACTTGTAATACTAGGTAATCCACTTGCAGTAGTAGGCTATCCACTTTTCATACTACGTAATCAACCTGTAATTCTAAGAAATCCACATTTTATCCTAGCTAATACATTTCTAATACTTAATAATACAATTGTAATACGATACAATCCAATTGTAATATCAAGTAATCCAACAAATCTACGTAATCCTCTTGTAATGTTACACATTCCACTTGTAATCGACTTTCAATTCTAGACAAAACACTTTCAATCCTAGGTAATCCCCTTGTAATCTGAAATAATCTAATTTTAATCCACTTGAAATTCGCAGTAATCCAAAAAACAAAGTCAAATCATAGGTAATCCACTTTAAAAACTAGGCAATCCACTTGTGATGCTAGGTAATCCACCTATAATCCTAACTTTGTAATTCTAGGTGCTCCACTTGTAATGCGATACAATCCACTTGTATTCCACTTATAATTCTGGACCATCTACTTTCAATTGTAGGTAACCAGCTTGTAATCCGAAATAATTTACTTGTAATCTACTTGTAATGTGAAATATTCCACCAGTAATCCACTTCTAATTCTAGACAATCAACTTTAAATTGCAGGTAACTTTTTTGTAATCCAAAATGATATACTTGTAATCCATTTGAAACCCGTAGTAATCTAAGAAATTTATCGTATTCATAGTTAATCCACCTGTAATCATAAGTCATTGATTCTTAATATGTGGTAATGCGTTTCTTACCCTTAATAATCCAATTTTTGTCCTAAACAATCTAATTGTAATCCTGGATATTCATAGATGATCACCTTGCAATCTGACTGATTTTAAGCAACATAATATAATCTTTGTAATCCTGTGTAATCCACTTGTAATGCTGTACAATTCACTTGCAATCCACTTAGAATTCTAGACAATTCACTTTCTCCATTTGTTACCAATCCACTTGTAAGTCTAGACAATTAATTTTCAATTCTAAAAAACCATCTTTTAATCTAAAGTAATCTAATTGTAATTCAGTTGTAATACCGGATAATTTACAGCAATCCAGTTGTAACCCGTAGTAATAACCCGTTGTAATCTTAGGTAATCTGATTGTAATTCTTGATAATTCACTTCTAATCTTAGACAATCCACTTTCAGCCTGCTGTTATCTAATTGCAGTTCTGGGCAAATAATCTCAAATCCAAGGTAATAAAATTGTAATCTAGAGCAACCTGATTGCAATTCAACTTAAGACCCTTTTAATTCTTGATAAACACTTGGTATCCTAGGTTTTATATCTGTGCTTTAAAATAATCCTTTGTTTATCTAGTTGTAATCTGCTGTAATCCACTTGTAATGTACGGTCATCTGACTGTATCTGCAGGTAATCTATTGTTATCTACTTTCAATTGTATGTTATCTTCCAGTGATCCTTGATAATCCACTTGCAATTCTTGTTAATTCACTTGCAATCGCAGGTAATCCACTTGTAATCTGCAGTTCTCAACTTGTGATTCTAGGTAATTCACTTGTAATCTTAGGTAATCCGATTGCAATTCTTGGTAATTCACTTGTAATTCCAGAACATCCACTTTTCCGCTTGTAATTGTTAATTGTAACATTAATTAATCCTCATTAATGAACTTGTAATCCATGATAATTTCCCAGTAATCCAAAGTGACACACTTGTCATCCGAGAAATTCAATTATAATCCTAGACAATATACTTCTAATATTTAGTAATCCACTTGTAATCTTAGATAATGTAATTACAATTCTTGGCAATTCACTTGTAATTCTAGACAATTCACTGGCTATCAATAGTAATCTACTTATAATTCTGGGAAATTCACTTATTTTCTATAGTTCTCCGCTTGTAATTGTAGATAATTCACAGATAATCGTCAGTATTCTTGTGGGGCTAGAATAATCCACTTTTAATATCATGTGATAAAAATGTAACCCCAATTAATCGTTAGTAATCCACTTGTGATCCATGTTGATATACTTGTCAAACAAGTAATAAAATTTTAATACTAAACAAAATAAGTGTAACCCTTGGTAATCCACATTTAATCCTTCTCAATTGAATTGTAATCTTCAGTTATAGGATACTGCTCTTTTACGAATTTAACATTATTTTAAATAATAACAATTATTATTAGCGTGCTAAGCCCCAGAGTGGTACAACAAAAAATTTCCGTGAACAATTGATTTTTAGAAGACAATTATTGTCCGATTGAAACTTTTTTTTAATGAAAAACAATAAAATTTCACATCGAACTTTCATGGCCAATTTTAAAATTAAATTATATTTTTTTATTTAATAACAAAAATAAAAACCAATTTTTGACTTTTGAAGTATACCGGTTATAAAAAAAAGCTTTAATTCAGTAAACACTTCCTCTAAAAGTGAGAGCAACTATCCCAAAAAGATGTCCAATAGCAATGAGAATGTTTAGAAAGTTGTTGAATTTGTTATAAACAAATAACTACATGAAACTGATTTCCTGGTGATTCGCAAAGATTCGTCACTTGATTCGCACTAAATTTGAACAATTTATGGACAAAAAGAGTTCTTTGTTAAATTAATGAAATTAATAAATAATCTGCTATTTTAAATGCATTTTTTATAAACAAATATTCATACCAGGTATTTTTCATGGAATAAATCAAGTTTTTTCTATGGATCGATCATAGATTAAATAGAAATTAAACCTAAGTAATCTATTTGGTTACCAAATAAAAGTTAATGATTGTTTTAACTATCCTATTTAACAAATTAACTTATTGGTATATTTTTGGACGTACGAACTTGATTTTTTTTTATACAATTAACTGCAAATAACGAACTTCTACATTTTGAATAACATTTTGATGACAGTAAAAAATATATTATTGTAAACCACAATTTTTTAAACAAATTTTCATCAATTTATGTATTTATAAATAAAATACCGCTTTTTTATAAAATTAATAGCCAATTATTTAGCAATGATTTTTTGCTATAAAATCGATAAATTTTGATAATTGTTTTACCAAACTTAATTAGAAAATGTATTATTTGGCAATTTTTCAGCATCTGCACTTGTTTTTTCGTGTGTAATCAACTGCTAATAATACATTATTTAACTTTATTTGTTATTTCGATGATGATCCAATATTTTTTTTATTAAGAATGTAGTAAACAAATTTTTCTCGGCTAATGCATGTGTAAACAAAATTTTTTTTCATTTGGTGACCAAATATGATACTTTCTTTTCACTTCTAAGTAATATTTGATCGAGTTCATAGAAAAAACTTTATTTATTCATCAAAAATACCTGATATGTATATTTATAAAAATTGCTTTTCAAATAACAAATAATTTATTAACTTTCAGAAATTTGATTAAAAAACTTTTTTCTTCATAAATTGTTTTAATTTGGTGCGAATCTAGTGACAAATCGCCACGAATCCCCACAAAATCATTTTCATTCACTTATTTGTTTATAAAAAATTCAATAAATTTTTTAACTTTAGCATTGCTATTGGACGTCTTTTTTGGTTCGTTGCTTTCAGTTCTCTAGGTACTTCTGATTAAATCAAAGCATTTTTCAAAAACCGGTATACTTCAAAAGTCAAATTTTTTATTTTTGCTATTAAATAAACAAGCGAAAAATTAACAAAAATTTAAAAATCAGCCATGAAAGTTCGATGCGAAACTTTATTAGCTCTTATTAAAAAAATTTTAATCCGATTATAATTTTCTTCTAAAAATCAATTTGTTCACGAAAGTTTTTTGTGTCCCACTGTGCGCCCGTGAGAAGTTATTTATTGCCAGTCGAATCTAAATATAAATATTTTAGGGCAACTTCTAAAAACAATGACTAATTTTTTGCCTTTTGCTGAGAAAACAAAATTTTTTCAGGCCTTCAAAATGCAGTGAATTTAAATTTTAAATGTTTTAATAATACAGGCAAATATATATATATAAACAAACATATAAAGAAACATCAACACCAAGGTTTCTCTGAAGCCTAAAGATCTCGCTGAAATGGATGACGAGCTTCGTGGACATTTTTCCGGAGAATCCGACCTTTCGGCTATCAATTATTGTGTGTATAATGCAGCGAGAGCTATGGCCGATGCGAACCGTAAAACAAAATCAACGGCTGATCATAAGATCAAAAGACGAATGCATCAACTTGCCGTAAAGATAGGCTGGGCAAGACAGCACGCGTCCCGCATTCAGTGTATGATTGACTACATCACATCTGGCTGGAAGTTTACCGCCAAGGTTCGAAAGTTCGCGCGCGAACTCCGGACCCGTTATCACACACTTAACAAGTCAAAACTGCTGACCATCATACAGCATATTGTTGAGAGAATACGAATACTATCTGACGCTAAGAGAAGTCTAGAGCGTAGGGAGAGGTGGGTCAGAGAAAATCAACACTTTTTCTCTGACCCATCTCGACTCTTCCAAGACCCTCCAGTTACTGCCGAACACCCACCCAAACCAGAGGAGGTCGAAGTATTTTGGAGAGAAGTCTACGAAGTTCAGAATACACTGAACGAAGACTCAGAAAATATAAATAGCTTCAAGGAGTTTTGTGTTGCCCTCATAACACCTGATAAAGAATACCCACCCATCACTACCGAGGAGGTGACAAAAGTATTAAGAGGGATGAAGAACTATTCCGCACCGGGACCAGATTGTATCAAAACCTTCTGGTGGAAGAAGTTTTCTTCAACCCATCAGCATTTGGCCCGTATTTTCACCTCATATTTGAAGTGGAAAGAGCCGATTCCAGAGTGGTTGGTGGAAGGGCGCACAATACTCCTGCTGAAAATAGGCAACTTAGCTGACCCGAAAAACTACAGGCCAATAACTTGTCTGAACACGCTTTATAAGATATTCGCAGCTATCCTAAATGATAGGATTGTTCGGGCAATTGAACCTGTGTGGCAAGAAATGTATGAACAACGAGGCCTATCGATGGCCTGGATTGATTATCGGAAAGCTTTCGATCCGACATCCCATAGACTTATTATCTGTCTTTTGGAAATCTTAAAGGTTCATCCGCAAATAGTTGGGTGCATAGAGAGATTGATGCCGCTTTGGAAAACCAGACTTACTATCTCATCTGGAAAA
>NC_046665.1:116616313-116622637 GCF_010883055.1 Belonocnema kinseyi | reverse complement strand
TTTGAAGCGAGGAAAACTTAATGGCATCCTTGAAGATCCTGAGCTCGTTGATAGAAGCGCCATACGACACCTTTGCGCTGGAGAGACTTATACATACCTGGGTGTGCCACAGAGGCGCATTCAGGATGTGACATCTATAAAGGATACTCTCCGAAGCAGATAAAAACGTCTCATCCGACAGATTTGGTCTTCCGAACTGTCGGCGAGGAACAAAGTATCTGCAACGAACATGCTTGCCGTCCCGGTACTACTCTATTCATTTGGCGTAGTTCCATGGACGAAGAACGAGCTCAGATCTCTTGATATCGGGACAAGAAAGGTTATGCACATGAACAAAAGCATGCATCTTAAGTCCTCCGTTCCGCGACTGTACATCTCACGTCGTCAAGGGGGTCGCGGAATATTGAGTCTTGAATGTCTTCACAACAGGATTATTCTGGGTACAGTACATAAAGTTGCAAATGGAAGAGACCCTCTTCTTAAAATGGTCAGGAATCACGAAGAAGTGGGCAAAGGAGCGTTTCTGTACAAAGCAGCGGAGGGGGCTGCTGAAACACTCGGACTTGACTTCAGTATTAGGGGTGAGCAAAATGAATCAAATCTTATCTATCTCGAGTACTCACTCCTGAAAGCCCGGATTCAGAAAGCACAAGAGAAAAACTTTCGTGAACAGCTCCTTGATAAGAGGATGCACGGTATCTTCCACAGAAATGTGAAGGATCAGTCAATGTCTTGTGAGCTAACGTTTGCTTTCCTTAAATCGCCCGGATTGAAGTCTGGTACGGAGGGTTTCATTTTTGCCTCTAAATGCTCCTAGGGAAATTGAGTCAATTGTCGAGAATGGGAAGTGCCGCATATACTGGAAATTTATATTCTCGACAATTGTTTCTGTTGCTCACTCGAGGCCTGACATGGTTCTTCTTGATTTCGAGAAGCGAACCATGTTCGTTATCGAATTTTCAGCACCAGCTGACAAAAACATCATAACCAAGGAGTATGAAAAGAAAAAGAGGTATCGAGACTTTATAAGGGAGTTGCAACGATTGTACCCGGAATATTCTATTAAACTGATCGTCCTTATCATCGGCGCTCTTGGAGATGCCAATTTTTCACTTGCTAATGGCCTAAAAAGCATCCCTGCGTGTCAACAATATGCTAGAACACTTGCGGGGAAAATGCAGAAGGCGGTTGTCCTTGGATCGCTCCGTGTTCTTAGGGTGCACGAGGCTTTTGCTGGATCGTCGTATTAATTCCTTTACAGACTGTATGTATGTATGTGTGAGACGTGGTTTTGGCTGGAATTTTACCGCGATTACGCTGGAAGCGGGTGCAATTTTCCAGATTAGCACCTGCTCCCGGCGAAATCCTGCGGTTGTCCTTGTGACAAATTTTCAATTATGTATATATATAATAATACCTGCAAAAATTATTTATGAAAATAATACTTTTTTTTAATTATTGATAATATTCATGGACTATAGCAACAAATTAAAAAAGTCTCTATCATTATTTATTTTTAAATTTATTCTATAGTGGTACTTCGAGTATATTTAAGAATATCCTTCAATCATAAAATTTCTAATAGCTTCTTCAATTGAGAACTTTCGTTTCCTTTTATAAAATTTGTTGTACAAATTAAGGAACGTCGTTATTTAATTTTATTTATAAAAATTACCATTTCTATATAGTTCGATATTTATAAGGACTAAAAATATTTATTGTTCTATATTTATTCTTTTCTGGTTGTAAATTTTTCGATTTTTAATAAATTTAATTAAACATATAGGATCTTATCAATTTAAACCTAATATGTTACTTAAGTAAGACTATATTTTTATCTTGAATATTGAAAATAAATTAATATTATAATAAATACTAAGGTCTATATTTATTTTGTGTTTCAGGTACGTAAGACTCACACAGTGGATTATTATATATTTCAAAATAGAATTTGGTGATCATATTGGTATGTAAAATATGGTATTGGACAATTTTGTTAATTAATTTTTTAACGAATTTAATTGAAATACTAATACTTGAATATTCATTGCATTCTAAGAATGGGAATACACCAAACTCTTGCTTCTAGTCACGCCGTTCTTAGCCTTCTTAGAACTGCAACCCCCGACACTGGACTGAAAGCGAGAGTTTGGTGTAATATAAAAATAAAAATTCATTTGAATTAATATTTTAATTGGTGGACTTTAGGAACAAATTTAAGAAGTGAATTATGTGTTTAATGTTATTTATTCATTTTCATACTCAATAGTCATAATTAATATTCTCGAGAAGATCCTGTAATCATTCTTTTGGAAAAGCTTCCCAATTAAACATTTGATCAAAATTAATGAAATCTTGTACCATCAGGAAAATACTTTTCCTTATATATAAAGTTACTTTCACAAATGAAAAAATATTTAATTTTATATTAAAATTGTACCCATTTTATTCATTTAGATATTATTTGCCAGAAATTTTGAAGTATTCATTTTAAGTATTCAGAAAAAGAATAATTAATTAATAAATAATAATAATTTTTTTCTTATTTACTAATATTTCAAATTCCCGAATGAAAAAAATTTCCGGCAGTTCATAATATTACCAATTGGAGAATACCGGAGAATAAAATTTTCGACATAAAAAAATTTCTAATTATAAAATACCTGAAATTTTACAATTGAAAGTCCGTTTCAGTAATAAACATAAAATAATAAAATATTATCATAAAATAAAAGTATTCTATACTTATTATTTGGCGCTGACTAGTTTTTTCGTAATAGTAGCCCTAAACGAACTGGAATTTAAAATTTTATTTTATTTATAATATAGTTTACAAATTTTATCATTGGAAAGATTGGGGAATTTTCTAATTTGAAGAATTTTAGACCTCGAATATTTTCTTTTTCGTGATTTTTTTAATTTCATCCATATAATACCATATGAGATTATTTCATTGTAAATGTTTTTGATTTTAAATTATAACGAATATGAAAAGTTTAATTTTTTCTGAATCAAAAGAAAATTGTTTATTTTGATTTTTTTTTGTTAATATTCTTATTGAGTTGTACAAAGTCAGATTTAAAGATTTTCCACTCCAAATTTTTGAATCGCAAGACGGAAATATAAATTTCTAACTCAAAAATATGGATTTTCGAATTTTGAACCAAAAAACACTAAATATTTTACAAAGTAGATAAACTTGAAATTAAGCGATAATTGAATTATCAGGAACAAAAAAGATGAATTCTCAATAAAAAAATTTAATTCTAACCTAAAAACAGATAAATTTTTAATTTGAAATATAAATTTTAAATGCAGAATAAAATAGATAAATTTTGAGTAAAAAAAAATTATTTCTCAACAAAAACAAAATAATAATTTTGAGCAAGTATTTTAAATTTTGTACGAAAAAGATGAATTTTCAGCTAAAGTGATGAATCTTCAAAAAAGAAATTGAATTTTCAAGGAAATAGTTCAAAATTCAACCAAAGAGTATAACTTTCAACCAAAATGTTTTATTTTTAGCCATGAAGAATAATCTTTCACAAAAATTGATCAATTATTAACAAAATACATAAATTTACAACCAAGGCCTGGAATTTTTAACTGAAAAAGATAAGGTTCCAAAAAAATAGTACAGTTGAATTTCCATTTTCAAAAATTAATTTTTAGTTCGACTTTCAAACAAAGAGATCATTCTTCAATTAAAAAATTAATTTTCAATCAAGTAGTTTAACTTTGAAACAGTATTTTAATTTTTAAATAAAAAAGGTGATTCAGTAGGAAAATAGTGGCAATTTCAACAAAATAATTAAATTTTCACCCGAATAGTTTAATCTTCAAATGAAAAATATAAATTTTTAACCAAAAATGGAACAGTTAGACTTTTAATTTCAAAAATTAATTTTTAACCAAAAATGAAACAAATTTTAAACCAAATAGATAATTTTTCTAATAAACAATACAAATTTTTAAGAAAAAAAAAAATGGTTATCATTTTCTTTTCAATCTTTAAATAATTTAATGTAATTTAAGGTAATTAAATTAATTAAATTAATCAAATTAATCAAATTAATTAAATCTACTAATTAATTTAATTAATTTATTTAAACCAACTAATTAATTTAATTAATTTAATTCAATTAATGTTTAACTAAGAATGAAACGATTTTTCAAGAAAATAGTTCAATTTTCAACCAAAGAGATTATTCTTCGACAAAAAATATTAATTTTTAACAAAGCAGTTCAACTTTGAACCATGTAGATAAAGTTTTTATATTGAAAAGATTATTTTCTAGGAAAATAATACATTTTTAATAAAATAATAAAATTTTCAACCAAACAGTTTAATCTTCAGATAAAACATGCAAATTTTCAAGAAAATAGTGCAGATTGCAACCCAGGGAATTATGTTTTAACTAAAAAATCAATTTTTAACAAAGTAGTTTAACAAAAGAAATTTTAATTTAGGCTTTTCAATTAAAAATATATATGTTTCGACAAAAAATAAGTTGATTTTCTCATTGGTTTCTAGTGATTTAATTCAAATTTTTTGTTCATTTGTTAAGGTTAATAAACAAATTTTGAAAAGTACCCTTTTTGAGGAAAAATTCAGTTTGAGAAAACTTTCAGACATATCTTTATGAAAATTTACGAATTAGGGTTTCCGGGTCGCTGATCACGAATTTGAACTGAAATTTTAAAAATCTGAAATCTTTTTTTAGTAGAAGAATAATATCTATAGTTGAAAATTGAAGTTGAATTGAAGATTGAACATTCTTTGTTAAAGATTGATTTTTGAAAATAAAAGATTACCGATTCAATTTTTTTTTTAAATATATATTGTTTATTTGAAGATTAAACGATTTGGTTGAAAATTTAACTATTTTATTGAAAATTCGTTTTATTTTAGGTTAAAGAATAATTTTCAAAAATAAAAATATAACTATTCCATTTTAGGTTGAAAATTTATATTTTTAATTTGAAGATTAAGCTATTTGCTTAAAAATTCAATTATCTTGTTGAAAATTCCAATATTTTTTTTACTGAGTCTCTTTGGTTATAAATTAAACTATTTTATTGAGAAATCGTTTCACTCTTGGTTAAATATTGATTTTTGAAGATGAAAGAGTAACTATTCAATTTTTTATTTCATTTTAGGTGGAAATTTTATATTTTTCATTAGAAGATTAAACTATCTGTTTTAAAATTTAATTATTTTCTTGAAAATGCCACTATTTTTTTACTTAATTATCTTCTGTTTTTAAAAATGGAACTACTTGGTTCAGAGTTAAACTAGTTTGTTAAAAAAATATTATTTTTGGTTGAAGAATAATCTCTTTGGTGAAAACTTAATTATTTGGTTGACAATTCATTTTATTTTAGGCTGAAAATTAATTTTTGAAAATAAGAGTCTAATTATTGCTTTTTTACAAAACCATATTTATCATTAAAAAATTCACCTACTTGGGTCAAAGTTGAATTTTTTCGTTGAAAATTAATTTGACTTAAAATCGAAATATTTGATTGAAAATACATTTTATTCTTGGTTAAAAATTAATTTTTGAAAATGTAATTTCAACTATTCTATTTTTTATTGGAACTTTATCTTTTTGAGTTAAAAATTTAAGGCCTTGGTTGAAAATTTATACATTTTGTTCATAATTGATCAATTTTTGTGAAAATTATGTTTCTTCGTTAAAAATAACATTTTTTAGTGTAAATTTCCACTCTTTGGTTGAATTTTGAACTATATTCTTGAAAATTAATTTTTTTGTGGAGATTTATCACTTTAGTTAAAATTTCATCTCTTTCGTTAAAAATTTAACAATTTTGCTTTAAATTATTTTGTTGATAATTATTGTTTTTCACTCAAAATTTCTATATTTTATTTTTTAATAAAAACAAGAAACCCCGAAAATCTCTAAGTGACCATTGTCAGCAAAATTCATCAATATTTCAATTTTCGACCGCCATATTGGATCCGCCATCTTGGGATAGAAAAATTTCTTAAAATAATTTTATTTTATAATAACAAGTTTTTTTATAATTTCACACACACGTGGATAATTTGTGAAATTTACGTTAACGAAAATAGAAACGGTACCTGTGACTATTGCATGTTTAACATAATTGAGGAACATTGTTTACCGTTGTAAAATAGCGCGAATTAGCCACGGAGTATCATTTGAGCATATTGATCATTGTATAATTTTAATTTATACACACACGCACAAACACGCCGTTTATGCGAAAATACATGAAAGCTATGCAATTATGGGAGCGTTCGCATATTACATAACTTTATTTTCACCCCCCCCCCCC
>NC_046665.1:116609384-116616303 GCF_010883055.1 Belonocnema kinseyi | reverse complement strand
GCCCCATGTTACAGACCGTAAAATTTAATTTTTATTTTTAATGTCATTTTTATTATTAAAACCAAAACTACGAATCCAATGAAAAAGTATTTTATAAAAAAATTTATAGATGTGTTTCAGGTGCACAATTTTTCTTCAATAATTTGTTCTGTAACTTGTGTCGCTTTTACAAAAATTTAATTTGTTTCTTATATGCGATGTCAATTTTTACGGCTAAAACAGGAACTACATGTCTTATAAAAAAGTGATTATTCAAAAACTGGTAGATCTTTTTATGGATCACAATTTTTTTATTGGCCTTTTTTAGAACCTTGCATAGCTTGACTACAAAATGGAATTTTTCATTATTTTTTGGGCAATCAAAATTTAAATTTTCAATTTTTCAAAAAAATCCAAAATGTTTTAATGATAATCTGGTAGGGCTTTCAAAAAGAAATGTTTTTCTTCTCTTGATTTTTTCGGATCGTGCATTGTTTCGCTTAAAATTTTGATTTTTGATTTAGTTTTAAAATTTTGTAAATCCTATAACCTTGAGAATTTGCTTTTTATCGAAAAAAGTCATCAGGACAAAATATCTGATTTTCTGAGTACTACAAACAGCCGTAAATAAAAATTTGAAATTAAACAAAAAAATTGTCCCAAAAATGTTGAAAATGCTAGAAGTTTTTGAATATTTATGCAAAATGGCTGGTTAACGAATTTGTCATTTCTTCTAGGACTTAAATAAAGTCAAATTTTAGAGACTTCTAATACTTTTTCAATTATAAATGATAAGAATGTAAAAAAGGTTTTTAATATTTTTTTAGCTACGTAAATATTGAAATTATTCGCAAAAAAAGAAATATTATCAGTTTGTTTTTAAACTAACATAAATATGAATTTTATAATATTCTTGAGAATATTAGTAAGGATTTTTGAATATTTAAGATGTATCAAAAAGAATCTAGAAAAGAAAAAAATATATAGTACTTTACACGATATTATAAAAATTAGAGAGCCTTAATTAGGAAATTAGCCTTTTTAAAGGATATTTAGGACTTTTAGAAGTTCGGAAGAAATGAAAAATATTTTATAAATTTTCAAAAATGCTGTCAAAGTTTAAAATATTTTAAATCTATATAAAACCTCCCCGAATGTAAATGATAAAAAATAAAAAATATTTGATAAATTTTCGGAATCGCTTCTAAGTTTTAAAATACTTTTAATTAATTAAAAACATCTTTAATTTGTTTAAAATATTTTTAGCTGACTCGATTTTTATTAACATTTGGAATAATTATTAAAAATATTTTAAAAATTGCCTTCCTTGAATACCTCCAAATTTTCATAACAATTTTCAGAAAATTATAAAAGATTTTTGAATATTCCAGGTATGTCAAAAAAAAATCAAGAAGGATTAACAATAAAAAATTATTTTAGGTGAGGGGATTTTACAAAATATTAGTAAAAATTCTGGCCTTTTTATCAAATATTTAGGACTTTGATTTGATAAACTTGATTAATTTTCGGAAATGCTTCCGATATTTAAAATATTTTAGTATATTCAAAATGTCTTAAATTTTCGAAATTATTTTTAGTTGACTTACATTTTTTTTTAAAACTTTAAAAAGTTATTTAAAAGCTTTCCGATTTCTCTTGAAGCTTCTGAAGTTTTAGTTTAAAATATTTAAGAAAAATCTTTATTTTTCAAAATCTTTTACAGTTAAAAATTCTTTTTTAATCTCTTCCAATTTTTTGAAACTTTCTTGCATTTACTCAATTTTCTTCTGATTCTTCAATCTTACCAAATTGAAATATTATACTTTAAAATCGTTTACGCTTTTTCGAAATTTAATGAAACTTTGGAAATATTATAAAGTATTTTTCAATTTTCTCTTAAAGTTCATTTTTCAAAATAAAAAATCTTGTACTCATTTCGAAAATTTTAGTGAAAATTTAAAAAATGTTGTAATCTTTTTCAACTTGATTATGGAATTCATCAGGAAAACAATCATTTTACATTTTCCCATGCACGGCGATTTTTTGAAAAAAGCTTTTAACTCGATTTTCTCAACAAAAAAACCAATCTATTTTTTTTTCAAATAACTTAATTTTTATTTTCAACAAAAAAAATCGCATTTCTGCCACAACATTTGGTACTAAAAGACAAATTTTCGACTGTAGTTGAATTTCAACAACCAAAAAAGACAAATTTTTTACCCAAAAAGTTAATTTTTCAACCTATCCGGAATAAATTTTTAATCGAAATTGTTATAGTTTAATTTCTGAAAAAAATGGCTTTTGACGAAAGAAAGACGAATATATTTCTGAACTGAAAATTTAACGATTAGATTTCTGTTTGAAAAATTGATCTTTGTTTGTTGAAAATTCAACTATTTCGACAAAATGCATATTTTCTTTATTTAAAAATCAGCTGGTTTGAAATTAGTCTTCTCTTTACTTGACAATCCTTTTTTTATGAACTGAAAATTGAACGATTCCATTTTTTTGTTGAAAATTGATCTTAATTAGTTAAAAATTCAACTATTTCAACAAAAATTAATTTTTTTATTGAAAAAAATTTTCATGCAGAAAATTATTCTTTTCTGGTTTAAAAGTAATCTTATTTCTAAAAACTCGACTTTTTAGTTCGAAAACTTCACTATTTTCTTGAAAATACGTCTATTTGAGTGAAAAATTAAACTACTTTTTAAAAAATTCGTCTTTCGGTAGAAAAATAGTCTTCTTGGTTAAGTATTCATCTTCACAATTTAAAAAATTCAGTCATTTCTTAAAAAATAAATATATTGTTGATAGTTTAATTATATTGTTAAAATTTTTTCTCTTTTTAGTGTGATTAAACTGGTCGAAAAATGGTCTTTTTTGTTGAAAATTAGTTTTTTGAACTGAAAATTTAGCAATGATATTTCTGTTCGAAAATTTATCTTTTTTGTGTTAAAATTCCAACTATTTCGATAAAAATTTATATTTTTTAATTAAAAATTAATGTTTACATTGAAAATTCGTCTATTTTAGTGGTAAATTTTTGTTCTTCAATTCGACTTTTTTCTTGTTTAAAATTCAGCTGGTTAAAAATTAGCCTTTTCTTTGGTTGAAAATTATTTTTTCTTACCTGAAAATTTAATAATTATATTTTTGGTTGACAATTTATCTTTATTAATTAAAAATTCCACTATTTCAACAAACATTCATATTTTTTTTATTAAAAAATAATTTCAATGCAGAAAATTATTCTTTTCTGGTTTAAAAGTCATCTTATTTCTGCAAAATCGACTCTTTAGTTTAAAAACTTTACTATTTTGTTGAAAATTCGTCTGTTTTAGCGAAAAATTAATCTTCTATTCAAAAAATTCCTCTTTCGGTAGAAAAATAATCTTCTTGGTTGAGTATTCATTTTCACAATTTAAAAATTCAGCTATTAAGTAACAAATCAAATATTTTGTTTAAAGTTTAATTATATTGTTGTAAATTCAACTATTTTTGTAAATCTATCTTGTTTGGTCGAAACTTCAAATGTTTTATTTAAAAATCGTCCTTCTCATTAAAAATTTATCTTTTATATTCTGAAAGTAATCTTTCAAAGTTGAAAATTTATCTCTCTTTCCACAAACGGAACTTTTTTAAAAATTTAATTTCTCTGCATGAAAATTCTGGTTTGAAAATGCAACAACTAATTTTTAAAATTTTTGGTTAACGAGTTGATATTTTCGGAATAAGTAAATTTTTCTTCGACGCAAATTGCCGAAACAATTTGGACCAAATATGGGTTCGAAATACCGTTTCGCTTTAATAATTCACTTTTTTGCGATTTTAATTAATTTGCCGACTCACGCGCGCGTGAATATCGCGACTAATGACACGTCCAATATTGCGATTGACACTGATTCATCGAGAAGTACTCGTAAGATTTTTTTTTTGCAATTACAGAAAATTGTACTCATATTCAGTTATGCTGGGTGGAATTAAATTATCCAATCGGTCTTAATTATGTTTGCGCAATTGCAGAGAATACTTGGCAGAGAATAATATAATAGAGAATAGTTTCGCAGGAATAATTCGAGTCGGATGAGAAAATCACTTCCGCATGCACGACGCGGAACGTGATACTCATTGTTTACAGTATCGATATTCCGTTGCTCTTCGCGAGACAAGAAAATTGGATGTAGAAGTGATAGAATTGGTCCATAAGATAAACAATTTTTTTACAATAAATAAAATTATGGTGCAATTCCAGTAGGAGAACAACACCCTCTGCACATGAAATATTCATGATGTGGAATTGCCAATTTTGTTTTCGCACGCAATTTTACATAAAGATGACAATTTCTGAAAGCGAGGACAGAAAAGTGTGGCGAAAAATATTTCATAAGAAATTCAGCATGAAGAGGGTTGGTGGAGTGAGTGATTTCTGAAACGAAAAAAATTGGACACTAATCAGCCCGACTGGAGAGTTTTAAGTGGTGACTTTGTGAAGCTCTTCACCTGGGGTGATTGCTGGAGAGATTGATCAGCAAAATGGGTCGAGCAGTGTTGCGAAAATAACGTGTTTAAGTAAACATAACGAGAATTCTGTATTAATTAAGAAAATGATACTCCCACCATCTGAAAACTCTTTGAACAATTCCCTTTATTAACAATAATAATAATCAAATATTTATGCTAATTTTAGGTCACAATTGCTTTATTATTTTTAAGGACAGACCAAATCTTAAAATTCGGTTCTCTCAATTACCTAGACAGGATTACTTTTTTTTAATTGTTCAATTTGCAATAAAATATATTTGAATTTTTAATAAAGAAATTGAACTTTAAAATCAATAATATGAATGATGAACCAAGAAGAAGAATTTTCTAAAAAGATAAATGAATTTTGAAAGAAATACATTAATTTTTAACGAGGCAGATGAATTTTTATTTTAAAAAGATAAATTTTTAACTAAATAGTTCAGTTTTTACCTAGAAACGATACGATTTTCACCAAGGATTGAATAGTTGAGTTTTCAACTAAAAAAGATAAATTTTCCAGAAAAAATTGTGTAGTTGAATTTTTGGTTCAAAAATAATTTTTAGGCGAGAAAGAACGTATTTTAAATAAAAAAATTAAATTTTCAATTACGAAGTGAATTTTCATTCAAAAGACAACAATTTTTTATTGATATAGCTAAATCTCAATCAAACGATTATCAAATCAAATGATGAGTCCTAAGGTAGTTGTCGTGCCAAAAGTCAGATACCTGAAAAAATAATTTTTCTATGATGTTAATAATCAAAATATTATAACTGATGTAATTTAAAATAAGTATTATTTTTCATTGAAAACGCTAGAATTCACAACAACAAAAAACATTTATTTAAACAATCTTTTTTGCAATTAAATTTTTTCTGACAGTCGCTTCTTACCAATTTTTGAAAAATGATATTTTAATGAGTTACGGCTTGTTTTTTCCTGGAAAACATTCTCTACTGATTCCAATTAAAAAAATAACTAAATATTCTTAAAATATGTTTATTTAAAAAAAATATTTTCTCATAAAAAATTTGTTTCAACCATTTCAGCTATAGAAAAATTTACTTTCAAAATTGGAAAAAATAGATTAAAATAAATGTTTTTTGTTGTGAATTTTAACATTTTTTTAGAAAAAATAATGTCTCTTTATTTGAAATTACATTATTTTAAATATTTTGATTCATAAAATCATAAAAAATTATTATTTTTTTATATCTGACTTTTTTCACGATAACTACAATAAACAAAAAAAGGAATAATTAAATTTCGAATTGGCAAAGTTACTCTTCAACAAAAAGAAAGAGTTGTGATTTTTTAGAACGACCAATTTTTAATAAAACAGATGATTTTACAAGCGAAAAGGATACTTTAAAAAAATCAATCATTTTCAACAAAGTCCGATAATTTTTTACAAAATAGTGAGGTTTTTGACTATAAACATGAATTTTTAACTATTTTTAATCTAAAGAATTAAGTTCATAAAAAAAAGAATTTACAACAAAATATTTGAATGTCGAATCAAAGAAATAATTTTTTAACGGAAATGATTCATCTTCAGCCAAAAAAATAATTCTTAACAAAGTAGTTGAACTTTTATCCGAATAGTTAAATTTTAAATGAAGAATATTGACCTTTTACCAAAAAAAGACAAATTTGTAACTTGTCAACAGAAAATGAATTTTTATTTCTTTATTTTGAACCAAAATCATAAATTTTAAACGAAGATTAATTTTCGACCGAAAACACGAATTTTCAATACAATCTATGAATTTTAAACTAGATAAAATCAACAACAGAAAATTAATAATCAAATAGTTGGAAACTCTGTTCACGATTTTGCAAATTAATTAAAAAATTAATTTTTCATTGAAAATTTAACTATTCCATTTTTGATTAAGCATTGATCGTTTTAAATAAAAAATTCAATTATTGAAATAAAAATGTATTTATTTTTTTAGTAAACAACACCCTACCAGAGAGAAATAGAGAGTCACAATGCATTAGAAATATCAGTTGATAGAAACATGGCGCCCCCTACTCGCCCGTATGGTCATTTGATTTATATATATATATATATATATATATATCGGTTTTAAATCCACGAGTGATTCCAGGATTCGGTCCGTGTGCAAAGAAACTGCACCACCGACAATGACCGACATGAGGTAAATGAAAGTGGCCCTCAATCCTTAACATGTGTGCGTCGCGTGGCCATCGTAGGTATATCGCACGCACACAACCTGATATCGGCTTTAGAGTTCAACCATAGATATTATAAACGTAGATGCGGTACGGGGCGTCGGAGTGGGTAATTATATATATAGGACATCAAATTTTCTGCCCTATCGAGGTGCTGCCCTCATCGTACTACGAAGTCGAATTCTTGTTTTCTCATTCTTCGTAAAATATGAC
>NC_046665.1:116607113-116609284 GCF_010883055.1 Belonocnema kinseyi | reverse complement strand
TTTTTTTAAATTGAAATAATCAAATATTTATACCAAATAAACAACTTTTTTAATGTTTGAAGTGTTTAAACATTATTGTTTAAATTTAAAATAACAATAATTTTAAAAAATATATATTTCTGGATAAGATATTTTGGTTGAAAATGTATATAGTATTTTTTAAATCACAAAAGTTCTTCCGAAAAATCGAAATGTTAATTAAAAAACACGTGTTTTTGTATATGAATTTGTCTGTAAAATTTTTTTTACAATTTTAATTTTAAATTCACAACAATTTTTAACACTTTAAATATTAAACAAAAATGTATTTGATAACAATATTTTATTATTGTATTTTTAATAAATAATTAATACTGATTAAGAAACAATTTTCGTTGCGGAGTTTTATTATTTGGAATTTTTTAAATTCGTTAATATTATAAACTGTTCAGGAATTTTATTAGTTTTGGAATTGTATTTTTCGGGACAGAGAGTTTTACCGAGTCGGAAATTTTATTTTTCGGGATATTTCAGCCGTCCCCATAGAATTACAGAAAATTTGCTCTAATTATAATCTCGGCACTCGATCTTGTTAATTTTTTCCTACAGTATTAATAAAAAAAAATTGTATGGAAATTTTTGATATCACAAAGTTAAAGATAATCACAATTAAAAATTTAAAAATTCGCTGTACATTCAATTTGTATTCTTGGATCTTGGTGTTTTTTTCTAATCCATTTCAGTCACTGGTAGGCTTTTTTGACATCTAGGTATGTAAAAAAGGTAAACTTCAGAAAATTTAAAAACTAATTTAAGAACTATTTATACTCATTTAAGATGCCAATACACAACACAACACGAATTTAAAATTTGCAAATTTTTAGGCCTTCAGTTTAAGAACTTGAATTTTAACGTTAAAATTGCTTCATTTTCAGAATATGGCCTTACTGTTTGAATTTTCAGAATTTTCGTTATAAGTTATAGGTTAGATTAAAAATAACATTCTGGGATTCGAAATTGTTACAACGCGAAAAAGTTTTAATTTAAAATTTAAAAATGCGAAAATACACCATTTTCCATGTTCATTTGCAATCCAGCGAGTCACTTTCTTTCGATTCCTATGAAAGTCGATCCTTTGCTTTCAGTTTTCCTTTTAAAATATACCTTGAATTCAAAGCATTTCAAATTAAATTTTTGCAGCTGCATTTAGATTGAATTATACAAAGGTTTTTTTGTTTTAAATATAAATTAATTAAAACATTTTATTTGTTTTTCAGAATTTTAAATTATAACTTCTAAAATGGAATAATTGTAGCTCAAACATGAAAAAGTATAGACTAATTTAAAATTTAAAGAGGTTCTATCACATATATTCAACTATTAAAACCTCTGACCTTTTTTAAGGTTTTTAAAACTCTTTTAAAAACTTGCTTTAACACTTTTGGTTGTGATTTCTTAATAAAAGAATAAGTGCTATTTAGTCTCCAGAACAGCAATTTCAAAAATATTTAAACCCTTAATAGTTGAGACATTTTAAATTTGTAGTCTTCACAGTATATTGAATAATTTCAAATTTAAAGCTATTTAAATATGTCATCTGAATTTTTAAATTAAAATTGTTCGATAATTTTAGATTGAAACCTCTCAAATTATTTAGTTACAAATTAAAATCGTACAACTTTAAGTTTTATTTATTTTTTGATCATTTGTCACCCCCCCTCCCAATTATTTTTTTGTAATAAAATAACTCTCGATTTTTGTAAAAATTAACAAATTTATATTCAATCTTCACTCAAGGTAATTTTTGTTCAAAAAGCTTCTTCCTGAATAAATTAACACTTATTGTTTCCGATTTCGTTCTGTTACTTAGGGATTGTGTTTTTCATAGAAAAAATTGAACTTTTTTAATGTTTAAAGTTTCTAAAAATTATTGTTGGAATATAAAATAACAATAATTGAACAAACGTATTTTTTGATAAAAAGTTATTTGAAAATGTGCATTGTATTTTTGTACATTACAGAAAACGCTCGCAAAAATGAAATTATTATCTAAAAAAATAAAAATAAAAGTTGCATTAAATCAGCCAGAATACGTTTTGCATTGGCAAACAATATTATACGAACAGAATTTCACTGACACATTCATAAAAAATATCATGTTCCATAAAGTATATTTTAAAATAAACTTTAAA
>NC_046665.1:116538600-116607013 GCF_010883055.1 Belonocnema kinseyi | reverse complement strand
CATTAGTCGAATAGACTAAAATATCTCTAGAAATTGCAAACTGTACAAATATAGAAATAAACACTTAATAATATTAAAGAACAATGTATAGATATTGTACTAAAAGTTTTATTTGTTAGAATGAAAATATAATATGGTGAAGTAAATAAATTGTTACTTATAAAAGAATATCAAAAGATGAGAAATAACAAAGATATATTTGGAAATAATCAAATAACTTTAGAAATATTACAAAATATATGGAACAGAAATATAAATTATACATTTAATTTTCTCCCTGGAATCTATTAAAATAACCATGTCTTACAAAGCGTGGATATTTTACGTTTGTTATGAAATGTTGGCAATTTAATTTTAATTTAAATGGTTCTTGTCCAAGCTAAGTTTACCATCAGTGCGCCTCGAAGGTGTGCCGAGAGTTGCTTACAGCGCTCCAAGTGGCTCTTGGCAAACTATATGGGAGTGTGCTATTTACGGGGAGCGGTGGGTAGAGGGGAAGGGACTTTTTTCGCCGGACGCGCCGTCTATATTTATGGCGGGTAACTAAGCTCGCACCGCATCTACGTTTATAATATCTTTGGTTTAACTCAGGCAGATATAGAATTGAGATTGTTGGTATTTTACTGTTCGATCCCGAAGCAAGCAATTTTGTGACAGATACAATCTGACAGATAAATGAGTCAATTTCGTGTGTTTTTAACTGTCCAGTGTTTCACCTTAAAATCCGTTTGTACATTTTGTATATTTGTGCTATAATTATTATCCATGGCTGGTTCAATTTAATGCCAGATTAAGCAAATCTGCAAATACCTCAAGAAATTGTAGGTTATGTTTCTATGTTTACCTTTCAGCTCCACTCTCCTCATAGTTGCTTTCAGGTTCTTTTTTTCAGAATTATCACACCAGGTGCGATCGAAAAATCGTTGGATCATCAAAATTAACCCCTAAATATTTGACTTAAAAAAAGAAAGTTAACCACATATTTTAAGTGACAAAAAATTAAAAAAATGTACAACTTCAAGTCGGGTGGTTACTGATTGGGAAAACCGGGAACTATAGTCCAGATTTTCGAACACCAAGAAGTACCTTAGAGTTTAGAGGAAAACCCGGAATTTTCCAGAATAATTTTTTACTTTTGTTGACTTTATCTACATTTTCCTAAAAAGTCATCTTTTTTTGGGTAGCAAAATCAACTATATTGATGAACACTCGTCTATTTCGAATAGCTAGTTCGATCTTTTAGGTTTTAAATTAGAAACAGTTAAATTCATTCAAAAAAATACGAATTTTCAACGAAATACTTAAATTCTCAACTAAGAAAAAGTAATTTGAAAAACAAACAGTTGAATATTCAGGTAAAAAAAAAATTAATGGAAAAAAAGAAGATTTTTCAACAAAAGAAATTAATTTTGAACTAATTGTAAGATTAAGAATCTTTGACAAATAAAATGAATTTTAAAGAAATTAGTTCAACTTTCAACCAACAAGTTGAATTTTCAACAAAATACTTGAATTCTCAACTAAAACAAATTAGTTTTCAACCAAACAGTTCAATTTTTAACCAAATAGTTAAATTTTCATTTAAAAAATTGAGTTTTAACCCAGAATATAAATTTTCAACAAAAGAGATGAATTATGAAAAAAGTAGTTTAACTTTCAACCAAAGAGTGGAATTTTTAATAAAAGAATATCAATTTTTTACAAAAAACGCAATAGTTGATATTTCAGCCAAAGAAGATTTTAAATTATAATTTAATAAAAAATTAATTTTTAACCAAAATAAGATTTTTTAATAAAATAGTTCAATTTTTAACAAATGATGAATTTTCAACTAAGATTAATAATCTTCAACCGAAACAATGAATTTTGAAGAAAGTAGTTCAACTTTCAACCAAAAAGTTGAATTTACAATCTAAGAAGATGATTTTTTAACGAAAAATCTAATATTTGATATTAAAAACAAAAAAAGATTTTGTTTTAAATTAGAAACAATTAAATTCATTCAAAAAATACGAATTTTCAACGATATTCTTGAATTCTCAACTTAGAAAAATTAATTTAAAAACAAACAGTTAAATATTCAGTTAAACAACTAATTAAAAAACAAATTTTTACTAAAATAAATTTTTAACTAGAAGTAAGATTATGAATCTTCAACCAACAAACTGAATTTTAAAGAAAGTAGTCGAATTTTCAACAGAGTTGAATTTTCTACCTAAAAGGTTGAATTTTCAATGAAATACTTAAATTCTCAACTAAAACAAATTATTTTTCAACCAAACAATTCGATTTTTAACCAAATAGTTAAATTTTCAGTTAAAAAATTGAGTTTTAACCCAGAATATAAATTTTGAACAAAGATTATGAACCTTTAATAAAAAATAAATGATTAAGAAACAGTTCTCTCTGATCCTACTAATTTATTAATAATAAAATCTCAACTATTTGGTTCAAAATTCAAATCTTTCATTGAAAATGTGCACCTGTTGCTTGAGAGTTCAATTATTTGGTTGATAATTAATTTTTTTTTAAATTAAACTATTTTGCTGAAAATTCATTTTTCTAGTTAAAAAATTCAATGATTTGACCAAAAGTTTTTTTTTGTGAAAATTCAACTGTTTTCCTAAAAATGCCTGTTGGAAAGAAAGTTTATCATTCTTTATTGAAAAATAATTTTTCAATCGAATGCTAAATTTTGAAATTTGTCTCTCTAATAAATTAAATGTGGCATTTATTATCAAAAAATGATTTGATTTCACAAAGCTATTTAAATAAAATTTTTTTATAAAATTTTACTTTATCTTAAAAAAAAAATGAAAAAAGGTTAAAAATTTCCAAATAGGTGGAAAAT
The DNA here is from genome assembly GCF_010883055.1 of Belonocnema kinseyi. Taxonomy (NCBI): domain Eukaryota; kingdom Metazoa; phylum Arthropoda; class Insecta; order Hymenoptera; family Cynipidae; genus Belonocnema; species Belonocnema kinseyi. The sequence continues at coordinate 116,604,162 of NC_046665.1, read as the reverse complement.
TGACCACTTTCTCTAAGAAGGAAAATAAGTGAAAAATTTAAGAATCTTCATTTTCTACAAAAAAAATAAATTTAAACAAAATACATGAATTTGCAATAGGGAAGGACAATTTTTTAAGAAAAAAGTTCCATTTCTAGCTAAACCATTTTAGACTAAAATAAAAAATTTTCAACCAAAAATTAAATTTTTGTCAAACAAGTTTAGTTTTAAATCAAGTAGATAAAACTTCATCTAAAAAAGATACATTTGTAACCATAAATTAAAAAGTTAAATTTTTAGTTGAATAATTCATTTTCAACTAAAAATAAAAAAATCGTATTAATTTAAGTGAAATTAAGCTTTGATCAAGAAAGATACATTCAAAATAAAAAATGAATTAAATCATTTATGAATTAACAAAATTAATCTTTTTAGCAAAATTTTTACGGAAAAATCAGACTTAATAAAAAAGAATAAATTTTCAGAAAACAGTACAGTTTTCAACGAAAGAGATGAATTTTCAAATCAAATGATGAATCTTCAACAATAAAAACTGAATTTTTAGAAAAAGAGTATATTTTAATTTCATTCTATAGTATCAACTAAAATTCTCAAAATTAAAAAATTGCAGAGCTTTCTAGCCGAAAGGGCGAATTTTCTTCAAAACAGTCGATTTTTAAATCTGTAAATAGAAATGTTAAAAAAATGTAATTTTCAATAATATAGTACTATTTTTTAAGAAAGTTACCTGAAAAAATTACGATTTCAATTTTGTTGTTGTAAATTCAGTCATTTGACAAAAAAAGATTCGTTTTTATAACAAAAAAAACTAATTTGGTTTTAGGACAATAGCACAGTTTGCCATTTAGAAATTCATATTTCACGCAGGAAATAATAACAGAATTGTCATTAACAGTCGCCCCTGATAGTCTTCCCTAAAATACTCAATTGGAATAATATATAGAAAATAAAATTTCTCAAATTACTTTATATCTGGGTAGTTCAAGGAAATTTTCATCCCTTCAAAAAATACTTTTACCTAATGCTATTTTTTTGCAGTCTTTTCCAATTTATTGTATTGATTTCTCTCATCAAGGGGTGGTTTTGAATGCCGGAAGGGTTGAAACCTACAGAGTGATTTCCCACGTACGATTGAGACAGGTTTAATTTAAGAGTGAACTAAAACGTCAGAATTTCGGATTAATTTCCTAACGAGAGGGGTAGAATTATTTTATTTAGGGGCGCTTTGAGTGGACAATTAGGGTTGGAATATTTATAGAGTTGATTGCCAATGAGCCTTCAATGTCATCACAGAAATTATTGTAGTTTATTATTGCGAATATTGAGAAATTGCCAATAATGATTGATTGAAATAAAAAGTTATTAATAATTTCCGTCCTTCTAATCCGCTATGTCCATCAAGCAACACTATGATTAACGTTTTTCCAAGAAATATTTCTTAGCTATAATAGAACGAAATGACTGTTGCATTTTATTCCGATTATTAACTTCAGATCAAAATAATCCATCAAACTTAAATTTAAACAATTTTATTTATACTTGATCTGTTAAATTTTTAACCCGTGAACTATTAATTTTTAAAAATTCAAGGTTTAATCAAATAGTGGAATTTTCTACCGAAATAAAAGAATTTTATAATTTTATATTAAATCTTTTCTTGAAAAAGAGATCTCATTTTGCTCCACTGGGAATCGAACCACAGTATTTCTAATATCCGGTCAGGTGCTTTTCCATTAAGCTATTAGAGAGATTGGAATAAGAACTTTTACAAATAATTTTCACATAAGAAGATGATTGTTTTAACAAATCAGATAAATTAGTTTTCTGTCTACATGTTTACAATTTAAAGTAAAAAATTAAAATTTTCAACGAAAGAGGTGAATTTTGAACTAAAACGATGAATAATTAATTAGAAAAATGAATTTTTAACAAAGTTATTAAATTCGCAAATAAAAAAATTAAAACTAAATATCGAATAATTAAATTTTCAGTTAAAAATTAAAATAATAATTACAAACAAAGTAATTAAATTTTCAGAAAAAAATTAATTTTATAAGAATGAAATATTTAATCTTTCAGTGAAAAAATTAATATTTCAACAAAGAAAAGTTAATTTCTAACCAAATAGTTAAATTTTCTAACCAAATAATAGAATTCTCAACTTTAAAATTAAATCTTTTCTTGAAAAAAAGATCTCCTTTTGCTCTACCTGGAATCGAACAACAAAATATCTGATATCGGGTTGGGGGCTTTTCCATTAATCTATTATAGAGATCGGAATAAGAACTTCAACAAATCATTTTCACATAAGAAGATGATTTTTTTAAACAAATCAGATAAATTATTTTTTTGTCAATATGATCACAATTAAACGAAAGAGGTGAATTTTCGACTAAAATTATGAATAATTAACTGAAATAATAAATTGTTAACAAATGAGTTCAATTTATAACCAAGCGGTTATATTCGCAAATTAAAAAAATAAATTTGTAACCAAATATGGAATCATTACATTTCCATTTGAAAAATTAATTAAAAATTAAAATAATAATTACAAACAAAGTAATTAAATTTCTAAAAACAACGAAATTAATTTCACAAGAATAAAATAGTTAATTTTTTAGTGAAAAAATTAATATTTAACAAAAATGAATTTTGAAGAGCAAAAATATAAATATTTAACTAAAAAAATGCATATCAAATCAAATAATGGTTAAAAAAAAATTGTTTTGAGCAAAATAGTTGAGTTTTTAACGAAAGATATGAAATTTTAACTAAAATTATGAATACTAAATGTAAAATGTAAGAGTAGATACTTGAAAGAGAAAATATTTTAATTTTTTATTAAAAACAGGTGAACGCAACCAAAAAAAAAAAAACATTTTTGAATGAAATAGATGTTTTTGCAACTTAAAAGATAGATTTTCCCTAATTTTTTTCCAAAAAACGAAAATGATGAATTTTTAACAAAGAAAACGAATATTTAATAAAGAAGTTCCACTTTTAACTAATTAGATAATTTTTCAACCGAATAGATGAATTTTGAATCACAAAGACAAATTTTCAAGAAAATACATTATTTTTAAACAATTCATAAAATTTTCAAGTCAATAAAAAGAAAAATTTAGAAAAAAATGAAATGTTTGAATTTTCAGCTAAAAAATTCAGTAAAAAAAACTCAAGCTAATAGTTCAATTTTCAAAGTAAGAAATAAATTTTTAACTATAAGAAAATGTTTCTAACAAAAAAGATACATTTTCTACGAAATTTTGAATTAATTAAAAAATGAGGAATTTTAAACCTGAATTATTGAGTATTAAATCAATAAGACGAAATCTAAAGAATAAATTTGACTTTTAGAAAAAATAAGAATACTTTGAAAAATGGATTAATATTCAACAAAGTCAATTAATTTTTCACTAAATAGTAGAATTTTCAATCGAAAACATGAATTTTCAACCAAGAAGATTAATTTTCTGTCAGAAAGATGAATGAGATTAATAATAAGAATTAGAATTTTTTGACAAAGAATGGAATAGTTAAATTATTATCTAAAAATTTGTTTTGGAAATTTTGATTTTTTTTATGATAAAAATTTATGTTTTTCTTCTAAAATTATATCTTTGGACTTAATTAGTTCGAACTCTCATTTCTGAAAGATTTACAGCTTTCTAGGACCAGCTAAAAATTTTTTAAAAAAATGTTAAATTTTTAAGAAAATACATCAATTTCCCAGAAATAATTGTATTTTTTATTAAAAAAGGGTCACTTTTAAACAAATACTTAAATGTTTTAACGGTGGAGTCAAAATTTCAATCCAGTAATTGAATTTTCAACCTAATAGGTGAACTTTAAACTAAAAAGATTCTTCAATCCAGAATTTTTTTTAAACAAATTGTTGAGCTTTCAAGCTTAACAAGTGAATTTTGTACAAAACAATTGAACAATTGAACAATTGAAATTTTGAAAAAAAAAGACAAATTTTAAACAAAGAAGGTGATGCTCTTATCCATTAAGCTACGGAGAGGCAAGACTATTTTTTTCACAAACCTTAAAGGTTGAATTCCGATGTCATCCATTACACTTGTACGATTAATTTTTAATCATCTGACATTAGAATTCCACGTGTAAGTGCTATGAAGAAAATAATTTCCCTCATCGTAGCTTAGTGGGTAAAATCATCAAACTGAAAATCTGAAAGACCTACGTTCGGATTCCAATGGAGCTAGAGATATTTTTTCACAACTTATAAAAATTAGGAATCAGTTTAAAAAAAATATTGATTTTAGATCATGCAGACAAAAAACATTAACATCATACCTATTATTTATTACATTTTACTGGTCAGGCAAGCATAATATCAACTAATAAAATAACTCACATGTGAGGTAATTGAAAATAAATATTACAATGATAATCAGTGACGCAATTAAACTTATAAGGTTTTTGAAGAAAATATTCTCGCATCTTTGTAGCTTAGCGGGTAAGAACATTAGACCGAAAATCTGAAGGATCTGGGTTCGGATCCCAGAGAAGCTAGAGAAATTTTGTTACAACTTATAAAAATTATAAATCAGTATTAAAAAAATATTAATTTTAGACCATGTAGACAAGAAACATTAAACTCATAATTTTTATTACATTTCGCTGGTCAAAGAAATATAACATCAATTGTTAAAGTAAGTCTCATGTTAGATTATTAAAAATTAATTTTACAAGTATAACGAATGACATTGGAATTTAACTTAGTAGGGTTCTGAAGAAGATATTCTCGTCTTGCCGTAGCTTAGTGGGTAAGAGCATCAGAATGGAAATCGGAAAAACCTGGGTTCGGTTCCCAGCGGAGATAAAGAAATTTTTTTCACACCTTTTAAAAATTATTCATCGATATTCACAAAGTATTCATTTTAGACCTTGTAGACATGTAGGTAAAAAACACTACCAATAATTATTAATTTAAACAAAAATATTCAGTTTTCAGCAAAAAGAATGAATTTCGATCAATATTTTTAAATTCTCTGAACAATGACTTAGTTTTTAACGAGTATTAATATTTCTAACAAAAAAAAAATATAAAAAAGATATGAAAAATACTTATAGAAGATTAATTGACAACCAAATAGTTGAATTTTCATCTTAAAGAGATCAACTTTGAAACAGGAAATGGACTAATGAAATTTTCAATTTAAATTATGAATCTTAAACCGAAAAAATAATTTTGTAACAAGAAGTTAAACTTTTGACCAATTACTTGAATTTTCAATCCGCAAATATGTATTTTAAAAAAAAGGTAATTTTTAAGCAATTAGCTTAATTTTTCACAGAAATAGTTAAAGATTTATCGAAAAGATGAATTTTCAACTCAAACAGTTTAATTTTTAACCAAAAGGAATAATGTCATGAAATGGTTGAATTATCAACAAAATAATACATTCTTTAACTAAGTAGTTACATTTTTAACCGAAAAAGTTCACTTTAACAAAATAGTAGTATTTTCAACAAAATAAAAAAATTCTTGAAGCAATATTTTAATTTTTTAACCAAACGAGATGAAGTCCTATTTAAAAATATAATAATAAACTTTTCCACCAAAAAGAATGTATTTTTAACCAAAAACAGTTGCATTTTTAACTTGAAGAGATTTATTGTCAGCTAAGATGATAAATCGTCAACTCAAATATTAAAATTTTAAGTTGAAGAAATTAATTTTTGGATAAGAAAAAAAATATTTTCAGACTTTAGAAGGAATGTTTTAGAAAATTTTCAATTAGTGGTGGGAGAAAAATTCCAATTATCCTGTAATGGACCATAAATCTTGATGCCTCTATAAGTCGAAGTGTTTAAATGAAAAGTGCTCTCTAGGATGGTTCTGCCGAGATGGCACCTTATAATTTGGACACGACAAAATGATAAATTTACTTTCAGAAAGAGTTTCTGAATCCTAAATCTGCATAAAATTTTTATTAAAACTAATTTCTCCACAGTTTCTAAAATTCGATAAATCATCTTATAAATAATCTTCTTTTGAAATTTAAAAACAAACTTATATGTTTATATTATTTAAAAACATTGCTGTGCCTTTCTTCTATAAAGAAAAATGCCACAGAAGCTGGTAGAAAGTTTGAATTTACGTATAACCCTATGATCCTATTGTCCATATAAAAAGGTGGTATCTCGGTTTGTTCCGCTGAGATAGCACCTTATTGTTTGGACTTGTTGAAATAATTATTTAACTTTAAAAATTGTTTCTTAATCTAACATTTGTATAAAAACGTTGTATATAATTTTTAATAAATGTAACTTAATCACAGTTCCTCAACGTCGCTGCGTCTTCTAATGAATAATCTTACTGTAAAATTTACAAACAAAATCATAAGTTTATATTATTTTTAAAAAAATTCTGCGTCTTCCTTCTTTGAAGAAAAAAGCTACAACAGCTGGTATCTGAAATATGTATAAAAGCTTTGGATTTAATTCGTATTAAATCAAATTTCTTCCCAGTTTTTCAAGTTCGCTATATCTTCTTATAAATAATATTCCTTTGGAATTTAATAACAAAATTATATATTTATATTATTTGGAAAAAAATTCTGCGCCCCTTTCCTGTGAAGAAAAAGGCCACAAGAAATTGTAGGTAGTTTGCCCGCAAGTCTGACGCTATTACCCTATTTTTCAATTGAAAAACTGCTATCTCGGATAGTTCTGCTGAGACATCACCTTATCATTAGATTCGTCTAAATGATTATATTTAACTTAAAAAATTGTTTCGTTATCCAAAATTCATGTTATTGGTTGCAAATTCAACTATTCCAGTTGATGATTCATTATTTTAGCTGGAAATTTATCTCTTATATATATATTCTCGTAAATAATCTTTCTTTGACATTAAAAATCTAATATTTTTATATTATTAAAAAAATAATAATAATGTGTCCTTTTTCTTTGAAAAAGACTGCAACAGCCGGTAAAATTTTGCCTTAATTTTTACACTATTATCCTATTGTCAAAATGAAAAGGCGCTATCTCAGTTGGTTCTGCTGAGATAGCACCTTATTATTTGGACACATTCGAAATGATTACTTTACATTTAGAAAGTGTTTATTTATCATAAATATGTATAAAAGCTAAGGATATAATTTGCATTTAATCTAATGTCTTCCGAGTTCCTCAAGGTTGCTATATTTTCCCAAAAATAATCTTTCTTTGAAACTTAAAAAGAAATTTATACTTTTATATTATTGTAAAAAAAAATTGTTGAGCCTGTTTCCTTTCAAGAAAAAGGGCACAGCCGCTGGAAGATAGTTGTCCTTTAAGTCTGACCCTATTATCCTATTCCCCAGTTGAAAAAATGCTATCTCTGTTAGTTGATCTGAGATACCACCTTATCATTTGGATTCGTCTAAATGATTTATTAACTCAAGAATCTGCCTCTTTATCCAAAACTCATGTTTTTATTTGCAAATTCAACTATTCAAGTTGAAGATTCATCATTTTAGTTGAAAATTCTTTACTTTGTTTGAAAATGCGATTATTTAAAAAAAATTAGTTTTTGTTGAATTTATTCTTTTTTTCACCGAAAAATGCAGCTATCCCAATTTAGAGTTACATTATTTTAATTGGAAATTTATCTTTTTGCTGTATCTTCTTGTAAATGATCTTTGTTTGACATCACAAAAAATGTATATATATATAATAATGAAAACAATTCTGCGACCTTTTTTTTTGAAAAATCACAACAACAGGTGGTGCAAAGCTTTCCTTTAAGTATGACCCTATTATCCTATTGTCTAAATGAAAGGATGCTATCTCGGTTGGTTTTTGTTAGATAGCACCTTATTATTTAAAAACGTTTAGATAATTAGTTTACTTTCAGAAAGTGTTTCTTGATCCTAAATCTTTATAAAGGACTTGGATATAATTTTTATTAAATCTAACTTCCTCTGAGTTCCTAAACTTCGCCATGTCGTTTCATAAATAATTTTTCTTTGAAATTCAGAAACAAAATTATACATAATTATGTTTATATTATTTGAAAAAAATTCTGCGCTCTTCTCCTTTAAAGAAAAAGGCCACAATAGATGGTCCTATTATTGTCATTTCCGAATCAAAAGGTGCTATCTCGGTTGTTTCTGCTGAGATAACACCTTATGATTTAGACTTATTAAAATTATTAGTGACATTTAAAAACTGTTTCATTATCCCAAATTTGCATAAAGGCCTTGGATTCAATAAGTATTAAATCAAATTTGTTCCCTGTTCCTCAAGTTGCTGCTATCTAGGTTGGTTCTGCTGAGATAATACCTTATCATTTGGACTCATCGAAATTATTATTTACATTTAGAAACAGTTTCTCTATCCAAGATCTGTATAAAAGCTTTGGCTATAATTTTTATTAAGTCCTTTAAAATTTAAGAACAAAATTATACTTTCATATTATTAAAAAAAAGATAATGTAGGCACCCTTCTGCTTTGAAGAAAAAGGCCACAACAGCTGGTAGAAACTTTGCCTTGAAGTCTGACCCTATTATCCTAACAGCTAATCTGCCTTTCTTGAAGAGCATCATTGAGAAAGCAGCAAGAAAAGTTACTAAAACTTATTAAATATTGAACGAACAGGATTCCTCGTTCGAGCAGCAAAGCCCCAAGAGACGCCATAGTCTCTGTTTTGATGCTTTGCTGGAAAATGAAATTCTAAAGATTTACTGGATTAAAATTTTAACCTACCATGCTTTGACAAAAAAAAAAAATAAAAAATCGAAAAACATTAGAACTCAGAGCAAAACTTGAAAGCAAGACACTAATGATAATTTTTTAAACAAAAAGAATTATTTTCTACAAAAAGATGGATATTCAACAAAACAAATTAATTTTCAAACAAATAGTTGTGTTTTTAATTAAAAAAATAGGTCTGCAACCAAAAATGAAACATCTCAATTTACAGTGGAAAGGCCTTCTTTTTACTAACAAAAAAAAAAGAGTTTTCAACAAAATTCTCACATTTTCTACCAGATGGTTAAATGATCAAGAAATTACTTTTCTAAGTGAAAAATTGATTTTGAACAAAAAGAGTTTAATTTGTATTCTAAAATTATGAACTTTTAACAAGAAAGTTAATTTTTCACGAAATAGGTTAATTTTTGACGAAATTCTTAAATTTTCAACCAAGAAGATGAATTTTTATTCACGAAGATTAATTTTCTGACCAATGAATAATTTAACAAAAAAAATAAATAAATAAATCTGCGACCAAACAGTCGGATTTTCAAATAGAAAAGATAAATTTTCAATAAAAATTAGAATAGTTAAAGTTTCAGTTAAAAAAATCAATATCCAAAAAAAGAAAAAAGTTTTAATAGAAAAAAGTTTAACTTACAATGTAATAGTTAAAGTTTAAGCAAAAAAAAAATTTAACTAAAAATGGAAAGGTTCAATTATCAGTTCCAAAAATTTATTTTAAACAAAAGAATTACATTTTGGAACAAACAAATTAACTCACCGCATTGACAAGAATGTTTAACGAAGTATATGAACTTTTTTACCAAATATTTGAATTTTTAACTAATTATGGAATACATTTTACAAACAGATGGAAAATCTACATTTTTATATTTAAAAAACCGAATTTCCAAGAGAATAGTTGATTGTTTTAATAAGTAGTGTAATTTTTATACAAAAACTTTAATCTTCTTATAAGGTTATAGTGTATCTTATAAATTTAGTTTTATTTAATATTTTATTTTAATATTTTACAGTCAATGTTACAAAAAAAAAATTCATTTTAAATATGAAAAATTTTATTGAAAGGATCATAGGCGAGTTTTCGACAAAATAGTTGAATTCTTATCTATAAAAATACAATTTTCAAACAAAACTGGAATATTCACATTTTTAGTGAGAAGAAAATTAATTAGCAATCAAAAAAACTAATTTTTTAGTCAAATAGTTTAATTTTTAATCTGAATAATAAATTTTCCACTTAAATGATGAAAAAAAATATATAAATTTTGAAGAAAGGAGTTCAAAATTCAACCAAAGAGTTAACATGTTAACCAAAAGTTTTACTTTTTGACAAAGAAGAATAATTTTCTAAAAAAGAAGAAGGGAAACTGTGAATAAAATTTATGAACTTTCAACCAATCACTTGAATGTTAAACTAAAATATATGAATTTTTAATCGAATAGTTAAATTCTAAAGTAAAAAAGATTAATTTTCAACCAAAAAAAGGAGCGAGATTTCTGCAAAGTACTTTAACCGCAAAGTTAAATTTCCAATAAAAAAATGATGAATCATCTATGGAAAATGTAATTTTAAAACAAATAAATAAATTTTCTACAAAAATAGTAGAATTTTCGATGAAATGAATGAATTTGTTAACCAAATAGTTCAATTTTCAACTAAAAAGATCAATTTGCAGCTAAAGAAAAGAATTTGCAACTAAAAAGGTGCATGTTCAACCAAAAGCGAATATTTAACAAAGTAATTCAACTTTGGCAACTTAGATGGATTTGCAACAACAAAAAATCAATTTTAATACAAGAAGATAAATTTATCACTAAAGAAGACGTTTTTTAAACTAAATAATAAATAAGATAAATTTTCAGCCAAATAGTTTATTTTTAACTAAAAAAGAAGAATTTTAAACAAGAGGTGAAATAGTTTAATTTTGCGTTAAAATTTGTCTTTGTTGTAAGAAAGATAAATTTTTATGCAAGAAGATTAATTTTTCACAAAAATGTGCAAATTTTGACAAAATATATTAATTTTAAATCAAATTGTTTCAATTTTAATAAAATAGTTTAGTTTTCAATGAAAAAATTAGTTTTCATGCAAGAATGTCAATTTTTAATTAAAAAGTGAAAGCTAGAAATAATAATAATATTCTACTTAAAAAGACCAATTTCCAACATTAAAAACGAGCTTTTAACAATACTGTTAAATTTTCAACCAAATAAATAAGTTCTCTACCAAAATAGTTTGATTTTAAACCCAAAGAAACGACTTTTAAATAATAAAGCTAAATTTTTATAAAAAAAGACTTGTAAAAGAAATTCTTGCATTCTCTACAAAGTAGATCAATTTTTCATTGAATAACTGAATTTTCAACCAGGGACATCAATTTTGAAGTGAAATTTTAATTTTTTAACGAAAAAAACATTTGGAACTAAATAAATTTTTGGTTTTATTCTGGGGTTATCTGTCAGGTTGACTTTTTAGACGACAAAGTAGGTCAGACACTGACTCAGGAGTTTTAATTATAATATAATCATAATTAATAATAATAATAAATAAATAATAATACAAAATTAAAAAGCCTCGCTAGATCAGTTGGTTACATGCTAGAACTTCACTTTAAAAGTCGGGGGTTCGATCCCTGAGACGATACTTTTGGAAATTTTTCTGTGTAGCTTTAGCAAGATTCTTGTGGTTCGGAACCCACCTTAAGCTTTAGGTTCCCCTATTATTTATTTGACTACAACACAGTCATATTGGTCTGTAACCACCTTAAGCCTGCGGCGTTAATTTATTAAAATCATAATACAAAAATAATATAATCACGAACTTGTTTCTTTTAAATCATGTCATTATTAGCTGAGGTTGTGTTACCTGGAATATATCTAAGGAAAATAAACTATTATTTTCGTAGATCAAGAATTTGTTACTGGTCGACTAAATCTCAATATGTACGGTTCTTGGTTAAGTCAGTTTGTCGGTTTAGACAGATCAATGAATTTGCAGAAGGTCCTTTGGGTTGGCAAAGCTTGGATTAGCTAGTTATACCAGAAAGCGTGTGCACACATACATACATACATTTACAGCGCAAATTGCACATGTATCTTTCAAGTGGTTAGTCTGTTTGAATTCAACAGAAACACTTAAGGGATTTCTGGGAACTTGGAAATTTCACTGTCATGACTTAAACAGCACCTGTTTCGTAATGTTTAACCAATGCATTATTGTAATAGGAACAAACAAGTTGACTGTCTTACATAATATGATTCGATCCTCTTTTGTGTCGACCAGTGCACATAGAATTTGAGGTGTGAAAATTGGTTGATCTTTTGGTCTATCAAAAAGATTTTTTATTGAATTAGATTCAAAACATGTTCAGAAAAATAAAAGAGAAAAACATTTTGCTTGATAGGATAGAAAGCATCATCTGTTTCGTAATTTTTGTTTGTTGAAGTGTATAAGAAGCAATCATCTTTTCCTGAAGAAATTCATTCCTAAACAAAGTCTAGAAGATTTTATAAGATGTACAGAACATTTAACATTTTCGAAAAGAGTAGTTCAGTTGGTGAAATAACCAAAAGAGAGATAATACCTTGACAGGTGCTAATGAGACTATGCTATCATTTAGTTATGATAATATAAAGACGTAAACATTCTTTTTTATCGAGCTATGTTCAAAACATGTTTATCAAAATAAGAATAAGAAAATCGTTTTTCTTGATAGGATAAAAAGTATCACTAGCTTCATCATTTTGTTATATTAAAGTACATGAAAGACAATAATCATCTGTCCCTAAAAAACTCACGCTTCAGTAAAGTTTGAAAGGTTTTATCAGATGTACAAAACATGTTAGATTTTCGAAAAGAGCAGGAAAATCAGTAAAGGAACGAAAATCTAAAGCATACCTCGACTGGTGCAAATAAGGCTATGCCATTATTTGCTTATGATATCATAAAGACGTAAATGTTCTTTCTCAGATTGTCCAGAAAATCTAAGAATCTAAGAAATTTATCTGTTTTTTATCTGTGGATTGGTTCATGTTGTAACTTATTTTTTGTTTAAATTAGTACTCCGCGCTTGACGAGTTAAAAATTTAAACAAATCGAATTATTTCTACTAACTTCACATAGTTCAGTTTTTCGGGGTAATATTCATAACAAAGGATGAATAGATGAAATAAGACATTAAAAAAAATAGGGGAATGGATTCTTCAAAAAAAGTAATATGGGTATTAGAGTGGTCCAAGAATGGATTGCAAAATTTTGTCGTTTTTATTTCTTTTCGAAATTCGAATATTAACACGTGCCACTAGGCACTTTGAAATCCCATTTAAGTAACATGGAGAAATTTGGAATTTTCGCAAAATTGAACTCATGTTTCAGGGTTTTATCAAAACTTGCCAAGTTTTCTAGAGATTTAAGAGGAGTGTCAATGAAATAAAACCATACTAATAACTTTTTATTTCCAACCCACCCCTACCCTCCCCGCAGCGCCCCAAATATGACCCAAAAATAAAAAAACTACATTTTTACGTATTATTGTTACTTTTTAGCAATTTCCGTCGTATTTTGTATACAATTAATTAATAATGGACAGTTTGAATATTTACCATGATTTTTAAACAATTACCAATTGTTTAAAAATTAAAAAATAATCGTATTTTCTGATTTAAATCCAATATTTGGCCATTGGTGTAGTAAATTTTTCTAAAAAAATTATATAATGTTTTAAACAATTAATTATTGTTTATTTCCAACATTTCTAAAATTGAGCTAGATATTTCCACTTTTTTGAATTTGGTATCCTATGCTACTTTTTGTTAAATAATTACATAATTTTTATATATTTCTTGCAATGTTTAACAAAGTTATATTTGTTAAAACAATTTTTATTTGCTCAAACAGTTATTTTTCGAAAGCTAAAAGAATGAAATAAAACAGGAGACATATATTTAATTACGATTTAAAAAGTAGTTTTGGGAGTGTAATTATTTAAGCAAACTATATTTGTTTAAACAATTAAAAAGTGGTAAATTTATTCTTTCTATGTACTATATAGTCAGAAACATAATTGTATGTGTTCTATTTTATTTTATTGGTTTAGTTATCGAAAAAAACTACTTGACCAAATAAAGATTGTTTAAACTAATAGAAATTTATTAAACATTAGAAGAAATGTATCAAAATTATGGAATTATTCAAAAAAACGTAGCATAGGATACTAATTTAAAAAGAAAGTTGATATCTCTGACTCAATTCTTAGCAATTCTGAAATTAGACAATAAATAATTATTTAAATAATCACATGATATTTTTTAAATGAAAATTGGCTATTCTAAACAATGACGAACAATTACATGAATTTTTAACTAGAAGATCTGAATTGTAAACCGAAAATTGAGCACTTAACTTTTTAGTTTTAAAATTCAATTTTCAATAATAAAAACAAACAATTTTTTACAAAATATGAAAATTCTCAGCCAAAAAAAATTAATTCTAATCAAACAGATGCATTTTCATCTACGAAAGATTTAATTTCTACCAAAAGATAAAACTTTTCAAACAGAAAAGATGAATTTTTAACTCAAGAAGAATAATTTTCAATAAAATAACTTCAACTTTTAACCAAATAGTTAAATTTTCGACCAAAAAGTTAAATTCTCAACGAAAAATGTCATGTTTGATGTTTAAAAAAAAGTTATAATTTCACATTAATGAAAGTTAAATTAAACAGAAAAAAAGCAAATTAAAGAAATGGTTAAAGTTATAACTGAAAAGATACATTTTTAATTAAAATGATAAATCCTTAACGAAAAAATGCATTTTAAACAAAGTAGTTCCACTTTAAACTAAGTAGTTTAATTTTTAATTAAAAAGAACAATATTTTTCAACAAAAATTAATTAGTTAAGTTTTGAATCAAGGAAATTTATTTTGAACAAAAAAAAGAAAAAAGTTTCAACTGAATGGTTAAACTTTCAATTAAAAATATTAATTTCAAATTAAAATGATGAAATTTTAATCGAAAAATCAATTCTTAACAAAGCCTTTAAACTTTCAACCCAGTAGTTGAATTGTGAACTATGAGGAGTTGTTTTAAACCAAATGTAAAATAGTTAGATTTTCTGCTAAATACATGAATTTTAAAATAAAATGATAAAACTTAAGAAAAAATGAATTTCTATGCATGAATAAGTTAAATTTTAAACTAATTAAGAGGAATTTTTAACTATTAATGGAATATATACGTTATCAACCAAAAAGATTTATTTTCAACAAAATAGAAGAACATTGTAATAAAATGGTTCAATTTTAAATAAAAATTTGCATCTGAAATGATGAATATTCAACCACAAAATTAATTCTTAACAAAGCCGTTAAGCTTTCAAACACGTACTAGAATTTATAACAAAAAAGAGGATATTTAAATCAATCAAAAGTGGAATGATTAAATTTAAAACTAAAAGATTGATTAACAGACAAAAATAGTGCATTTTTAAACTAAAAATAAGAATTTTCATGTAAAATTATAAAACTTCAAAATTTTTTTTTTACAAATCAGTTAACCTTAAACAAAGTAGTTGAATTTTAAACTAAAAAAATTAAATTTTGAACAAAAAATGTAGTATTAAAATTTTCGAAAAGAAATTTGTTTTTAGCAATAGGAAGAATAGTTAAATATTTAAATTTAATTAAAAGTATCAATTTTAAACTAAAATCACAAATCTTCACCCCAAAAATTAATTCCTAATTAATTTGCACTCACATTTCATAAAACTTTTTTTCAATATATTAGTCACATTTTCATACAAACAGATAAATTTTGTAAAAGAATTATAATTCTGATTTTCACCAGTCTTTTTTTTTTAAACAATTGTAATTCTAAGCATATTTTGTATATTTTTTCTTTTCAAAAATTTAATTCCTCTGTAAAAAAAATCATCTTATTCATTAAAACTTAATTTTTTGGCATAAAAATTTAATGGTTTTGTATAAAAATTTGTCTTTCAAGTTAAAAATTAAAAGATTGGGTTGAAATTTGTTTTTGTCTTGACTGAAAAGTTTCTCCTTTGTTTAAAATTCCATTTTTTGTTTCAAAATTTATATTTTTTTGTTGGATTCACCGGTTTTTTTTTAAAGATTAAACTTATTAATTGTTGAAAGTTAAACTATTCAAAAAAATTTATTTGTTGGGTTGAAAATTTACAATTTTCGTAAAATATTCAGCTATTGCTTAAAATTTTGTTAAAAATTCTTTTTATTTTTTGTGCATAATTAATTTTTTCGAGTGGAAATTCACTTTTTGATTCTTTATAAAAAATTTATCTTTTTTAGTTGAAAATTCTGATATTTCTTTACAAAAAATTTTTTTGCAAAGAATTAGTATTTAAAATCAAAACTTGTGAAATTAATTTTTGCTCACAAGTATATATTTTATGGGTGAAAGTATAACTGTTTGTTAGAGAAATTATTTTTTAGGTTGAAAATTCAACGGTTTTTTCAGTTGAAAATTAATTTTCTTACTTAAAAAATTCAAGTATTTAATTTTTGGTTTTAAATGTACCCTTTTAGTTAAAAATTCAACCATTTGGCTTAAATTTCAAATATTTGGTTAAAAATGTAATGATTTCGTTAAAAAAAAAGTTTGATTTCAAAATTAATGTTTTAAACTAAATATTTAAATATTAAATTTCTGATTAAACTTATACCTTATTGAACATACTTTTTTTAAATACAGAATCCAGATATTTTGTTCAAAATTTAACAATATGGTTGAAAACTCAACTATTTATTTTATAATGTAGTTATTTTGTTAAATATATATTTTTTTATTCAAGATTAGTTTCTTTGATTAAAAATTCGAATATTTAATTTGAGGTCAAAATTTCTCTTTTTCAGTTAACAATTACAATATTTGTTAAGGATCTTTTTAGGTTAAAACTTTCACAGTTTTTTTTTTGTGAAAATTTGAGTATTTAATATTCGGTTTAAAATGTATCTCTTTCAGTTATAAATTCAGCTATTTGATGTGAAATACAAATTTTTGGTTTAAAATTCAAATATTTACTTAAAAATGAATAATTATTTCGACAAAAAAATTTTTTTGTTAAAAATTATTTTTCTATGCTAAAAATTTTTCTGATTTGTGGAAGATCTATCATTTCATTTAAAAGTTTAATCAAGAAAAATCGTATTTTTGTTGAACTTAACTGTATTTAATTTAAAACAAAAATATTTTTTCGATGAAAATTCGATTGCTCAATTCAAAATTGAGCAATTTAGTTAAAAATGTATCTACCTTGTTGAAAATGAATTATCTTTACTCGACACATTAGGAATTCAAAGAATTTGAAATACAATTCAGTATAGTACCCACATTAATTTGAGTTAAAAGAATTCATTTCTCTATTTTCGTAATTACTCTACTTATTGCCCGAGTTTTTAGACCATTTCTTTTTTTAAGAATTTGTACTAGATTAAAGAAACTAGATTTTCTTCATTCATGTACATTTTCTTCAAACAAGAAAATTTTTCTTGAAGGAATCTGTATTATCATCAGAGAATAACAGAATTTCTGAACGTCTTTACAGACTAGATAGAGCTATAAATTAAACTTTAATTTAAAGAAATTTAATCTATAGCGGCATCTAGTCAGTAAAGACGTCCAGAAATTCTGTTTTTCTCTGATGATAATACAGATTCCTTAAAAAAAATTGACTTATAACACTGGTGATAATAACGTGTATATTCCTGAAAAAGGATTATTTCTAGATCAGCCTTAGTAGCTTAATGGGAAAACACCCGACCGTTAACTGAAAGTTCGATGCTCCGTTTCGCAGCGGAGCAAAAGGATATTTTTTCAGAAACAAAATGTAATTTAAAAAAAATTTTGGATCAAGAAAATATTGAATTGTCTGCATCCGTACCGATATTGTCTTGCTAAAATAATCTTTAATTGAACTTAAATCATTAAGGATATAAAGGAGATAAAGATCAATAATACATTCCCATGAATTGATGTTTTAAGCCATTGTTGAAAGCACGTCGCATAGCAATGACAATGATAATGAAGATAATAGCAAGGATGGTATAGAATCTGATAGTACTGAGACGCCACATAATGGGAATTGATAGGGTCAACCAAAGCAAAATCAGTGGTCATCCTTAGTTG
The DNA here is from genome assembly GCF_010883055.1 of Belonocnema kinseyi. Lineage (NCBI taxonomy): Eukaryota > Metazoa > Arthropoda > Insecta > Hymenoptera > Cynipidae > Belonocnema > Belonocnema kinseyi. The sequence goes on along the minus strand of NC_046665.1, from coordinate 116,586,260 downwards.
ATGTTCTGGTAGTCAAATCAGCGAAGAGCATCACCGATGCGAATCAAGATGCACTCAGCAAATAACCGAAATCGGTCCAATCAATCAAATTGGCTTCTCTACCCTCTTTGTCCAATCACAACCCTCAATTATTATCGATCTATTCAGCTATTCCTTCAGCATCTTCTTTTTCTTTATCTTAGGTACTTCTCACCCTCAAGTTTTCTCACTGATTCTGCATCATGATTTGACCACTATCCTATCTCTGTTTCTACAATTGACGAATTTTCACAAAAGCTTTTAGATAAAAAAAGTTCTATTCAGGATTCTTTGAATATAATCAGTGATTTATTAATCATATCTTATTAGTTTCCTGGTACAGAAACGGATTGGGATTCACTAACCTATCTCGAAATTGTTTTGGCATAAACCAATTCTAAGAAGACTGTTGGTTATCTGTAGCCACTATTCGTTTAACACAATAAATCATGTGATACTTAATAATATTTATAATTTTTCTGGTAAAAAGTAGGTCATTATTCTACCTTTTACAATTTTTATTATTAATTTACTCAGACACATAGCATTGCTATTTAACATCTATTAATAAAATGCACTCCTTTGATACAATATAGTAGTTTGTAATCCTTTGTCAGTTAAGAAGTATTTTACTCTTTTGTAGTCATTATTTTATAAATCACTTTTTTTTTGTTATTACACTGTCATGTTTCCTACAGAAATTAAAACCTACCCTAAGCCCTTCATTGATGTAAAAATGTTTAATAATTTAAAAAGAATAATAATATCAAAGCCAGAGAAAATTTTTTGATCAACTGCCGTAGACAGAAATTGTTGCAAAAAAGTGTCAATATTGCTACTAATAATTTAACAAATTTACAATTTTTTAGTACTGTGCTAAGAATTATTTTAAATTTATATAAGAGTCCTTAGAACTTTGTTTATTAAAAAATGAGATCAACATCTAAGATTTAAATATTCATTCAGAACTTTTTAACAAGAATTTCAATAATGTTAAGATCAACCTAAGAAGCTCTTTACCATCTAATATTGATATTAAGGTTTTAGAAAATCAGTTTAAAAATAATGAGGTTTTCCAACGCAAGCAACATTTGAATGAAAAAATTCATTTTCTGATAGTAGTTCTCATGAACCATTAAACTTTAACTAGATTTTATCAATGCAACTCTTAATGATCCTTGGATTATTAATTTTAGCAATAAAAAAATTTCAGATGGTGTAAATAACGATTTGGGGTTAAGATATTAATTTAGATCATCCTTTCATAAAAATAAAGGTAATATATACTTATTGACATTGTTAAAGACATTTTGTTTAATATTTTATTGATTCAAAATATAGATGATCCTGATATGCTTATGTTAGAAAAAAAGTTCTTAATTCATCACAACATTTTTTACAAGATAACAAAATTTTAAATTCTGACAGGATTTTTGCTAGAAAAAAACAACACAATTGTTCATAAAATCTAATGAAAAGCTGTTTTATTACACACGAATGCAAAGGTAACATTACTGTTGTTCAAAAAAAATCGTATAGTGATTAAATGCAGAATTTATGAAATTTTTTTCTATTTATTTATTTATTTTTATTTATTCTAAAAAAGCATTATAATTATGAACATATTTTGCATATTTTCAGATTAAAAATTTAAACATTTACATAAAATTCATCTTCTTAATTAAAAATTAATTTTTTAGCTCGAATATTCAATTGTTTTGTAGAATTTTTTTTAAGTGAAAAATTCAAAAATATGGTAAAAATTTATTTCTCTTTTTTGACTGAAAAGTTTTTCTTTGTTTCAAATAGAACTTCTTGGTTCAAATTTTTTCCCCTGAATTCAACGGTTTTTGATTTCAATTAGGATTTTTTTTGGTGGGCAATGAAATATTTTATTAAAAATTTGTATGTTAATATAAAGATTGATCATTCACGTGAAAGACTTATTTCTTAGTTACAAATGTAATTCCTTTTTTGAAAATCTTTTTTTTGTCGAAAATGAACTTTTTTAATCGCGAATTCAAATATTTCATTTTTGGTCAGAAATTTGTCTTTTTTGATTGAATGTTTAATTGTTTGTGTGAAACATTATCTTTTTGAGATAAACATGTAACTGTTTTTTTAATTATCTAAACATTTTGTTAAAAAATTTTACTATTTGGTTGAAAATTCAATTACATAATTGGGTTAAAGTTGAACTACCTGGCTACAAATTTTCTTTTTTATCTGAAAATTGATCATCATAGTCGAAAAATCATTACTTTATTTAAACTTTAATTTTGTTGTTAAAAGTGTACTTTTTTGGTTTAAAACGCACCTGACTAGTTTCTTTAAAAGTTGTTTTTCGTTGTTTGGAATAAACTCAGAAAAACTTTCTTTATGATGCTTTATGGAAGAACGATAATTTTTTATTTTATAAACTATTTTATAAAAAAACGTCAAAGATTTGTTTCATTGTTGGCTTTAAATCTATTTTCTTGGTTTAAAATCTCGCGATTTGGTTAAAAAATCATCATTAATATTCCTGGTTATAGAATCAACTTTTTGGTTCAATTCTGACTTTTTTCCCTTTAAAATGAATTTTTTTAAAGATACATAAATTTGGTTGACAATTTAACTTTTTGGTAGAAGTTTGCAATATTTTTGTAAAAACATAGTTCTATGAATAATTGTTACTTTGACTTAATTTTTTTTTCAAATTAAAGGTTTTTAATATTTTAGATTTCATTATAAATTTCATTTTAAAATTTTAAAATTTTTTGTTCGGGACATGCATAAAAACAATTCTGAAATACTATTTGTTTGTCTAAAAATGTTGTTAATTTTTGTTGCTTTAACAAAATTGATAAAGCATTAGTAAAAAAATAAATAATATGTTCGATTTGTTAATACCTTATAACAAGTGTTAATTGTTGGAATAAATTTGATAAACAAATATCAATTTTTGTCAATTTTTAACAGCCGGATTTAGTATTTTTTTAATGAAATTAATTTAAAATTTCTTAGAGAAATTCTTCATTTATGGTATTTTACCAAGCAGATATATATTTTTTAATTGTAAACAAAATTGATAAACAATGTCACAATTTGACTATTTATCAATGAAAAGATGTACCTTTTTTACGAAATCGACTAACAGTGACTCAGAAGGACCTTATTTATTAGGAATCGTTGTAAGAGGGCAATGCTTTTTATTTATTTAAATAAATTTTATAAACAAATATAGATTATCGTCACTTTTTAAACAGCAGATTTCTTTTTTTAACGCAATTAACTAAACACAAAAATTCCCTTGTGATAATTTAAAAAGAACAATAATTTTTTCTTTCATCAATAATTAAAAAAATTTTTTTTATTAAATCTCTTTTTCTTGAAAATTAATATTCTTGCTTAATTAATTAACTTTTTCGTTTAAAATTCAACTCTTTGGTACAATTTTGAACTTTTTCCTTTCAAATGAATTTTTTTCCAAAGATTCATCATTCTGGTTGAGAATTTAATTTTTGTTAGAAATTTGAACTATTTTGCTAACAATATGTGTTTTTCTAAGTTGAAAATAAATTTTCTTGACTAAAAATATAATTATTTTATTTTTTGTTGGAAGTTGAAATTCTCTGCTTGGAAACTTTTGCAGATTATTCATAATTAAAATTTTTAAAATAAAATTAACCTCGTCGGTTGAAAATTCACCCTTTTTGGTTGCAATCCAGACTATTTTGCTAAAAACATGTTTTTTTCTGGGTTGAGAATTAATTTTCTTCATTAAAAATATGACTTTTTTATTCTTAGTTAAAAGTTAAAATTTTCTGGTTGAAAATTTTTGGATTATAGTAAAAATTCGTCTTTTTGAATGAAAAATAATATTGTTGGTTAAAAATTCATCCTTTTTTGGTTGAAGCTGACTGTTTTTATTCAAAATTAAATTTTTCCTTCTTATAATTTTTACTATTAAATGGTTTGATACAAATTAATTTTTTCTCATGCATAACCAACTACTTGATGCAAAGTTCAACTATTTTGTAAAAAATTTATTTTTTTTTTGTCAAAGATTTATAATTTCCGTTGAAAATTGAACTATTTGGTCGTAAATTTATCTTTTGTTTGAATCTATATTTTTCAGAATGGAAATTCAGCGGTTTTGTAGCAAAATCCTCTTTTAGACTTAACACATCAATAGTTTTGTAGAAAATTAAACTATTTAGTTAAAAATGACCCTCTTAGTTCAATTTTTTTTAATATTAACTATCACATTTTCTGTTGAAAATTTACTTCTTTTTGTCGAAAAATATAAAAATTGGTTTAAACTTGAACTACTTAGAAAAAATCCTTTTTTTTTAGTTTAAGATTCATCAGTTTAGATGAAAATTGAACTATTTAATCGTCAATTGACTTTTTTTTGAAAATTCACATTTTCGGGTTTGAGAATTCAACAATTTGGTATAAAATCAAATTATTTGTTTAAAGATTAACTTTTTATTTGCAAATTCATATTCTTAGTTGAAAATTAAACTGCTCTTGTAGGAAATTAAACAATTCTGTGGTAAATAATTTTTTTCATATAAAGTTTATTTTTTAATCTGAAAATGTAGCTTTTTTATTTTTGGTTGAAAATTCTTCGTTCATAACTTGGAATTTCAACTATTTCGTAGAAAATTTGTCCAGTAGGAATTTAGGTAAAAAATTATTCTTGTTTTTTTTTTTTTAAATTGATCATTTTGGTTGAGGTTTCAAGTTTTTAGTGAAAAATTTGAGTGCAGTCTTGTTTGGTCGAAAATTTAACTTTTTTTAAAATTTGGTCCTATTGGATTAAAAATTCATCTTCTATGGTACCAAAGTCATCGTTCTTGGTTGAAAATTCATCTTTCTTGGCTAAAAATGAACTTTTTTACGAAAATTCAATTTTTCGGGTTAAAAATTAAATTGTCTGCTAGAAAAATTATCTAACTGTAACTAATTCTTTTTTATACAGCTCATAAAAATTCTTAACTGACGTATTTTTGTGTTTCCCGAAATCTACTCAAACCCGTAGATCTTATTCACCAGGCAGCTCTATCTTCATGAAATACTAAGCCCTATTCTCGCGATCTTTATTTATTCTCTTTCTCTCTCATTCTAACCCTCTTGGCTTCCCCCTGTCTCTCATTTCGTCAATTTCAACCCCTAGGCACAAGCCGCCAACGCGACGTGCGCCATAGTCTGCACCTACTTACTTTCTTCAACGTGCCAAAACTGTAAAACCGTCCTTGGCCTGGCGCCCGCACGGCCTCAGCTCCACGAAGATTTAGTAAAGAACAGTTCCTTATTCAAATGTGACTTTTAACGTCACTCAATCTTCGAAATCGAACATGAAAAACTCCTTAGCCAATTCAGCATTCTAAGCAAAGAAAATTGTTTATTTAAACGGATTAAGTCAAGTACTTTAGAGAATTGAGTGAATGGGTGGGGGATTGAAAGATCTTACAGAACAAAAATTTGTAATAAAAAGAGAAAAATACAAGGATGTTACAATTTAGAGACATTTATAGATGAAATTCGATCTGTCAGACAAAAATGAATTTTTTGATGAAAAAAGTACGTTTATTGTCTTATAAGTATTTTCATAATAGTGTAAAATTTAATAATGAAGATTATTCTTATAAAAGAGAGTTTAAGTTAAATTTAACTAAAATGATGAATCTTCACACAAAAAAAGTTAAATTTGGAATATACTTTAATTTTCTGAACGTGCCAAAACTATAAAACCGTCCTTGGCCTGGCGCCCGCGTGCCTTCTGCTGTATGAAAATTTAGTGCAAAATAGTTTCTTATACAAATCTGACTTTCAACGTAAATCAATCTTCGAAATCGAACATGAAAAACTCCTTAGCCAATTCAGCATTCTAAGCGAAGAAAATTATTTATTTAAACGGATTAAATCAAGTACTTCAATGAATTGAGTGAATGGGTGGGGGATTGAAAGATATTATAGAACAAAAATAAATTTCCTGGTGAAAAAAGTACGTTTATTTTCTTAAAAGTATTTTCATAATAGTGTTAAATTTAATAATGAAGATTATTCTTATAAAAGTCCTTGGCCTGGCGCCCGCGTGCCCTCTGCTCCACGAAGATTTAGTACAGAATAGTTTCTTATACAAATCTGATTTTCAACGTAAATCAATCTTCGAAATCGAACATGAAAAACTCCTTAGCCAATTCAGCATTCTAAGCGAAGAAAATTATTTATTCAAACGGATTAAATCAAGCACTTCAGTAAATTGAGTGAATAGGTGGGGGATTGAAAGATACAATTTAGAGAAAATTATAGCGGAAATTCGATCTATCAGAACAAAAGTTAATGTACTCTTGGAAAAAATTCATTTATCGTGTCTTAGTATTGAAATATTGTTGGCACATTTAATAAATAAGTTTGTTCTTAAAAATGAATCTTTAACTCAAATTGAACTAAAATGATGAATCTTCAAATAAACAAAAAATTGAAATTTGAAACAAACTGTTCAATATTCTAAATGTACAATGAATGTAAAACCATACTTGACCTGGCGCCCGCGGGCCTTATGCTTCAGAAAGATTTAGTTGAGAACAATTCCTTATTCAAAATTGACTATTAACGTCACTCAATCTTTAATATAAAAACTGAAAAAACCCCTCGGCCAATTCAGCATCATAAGAGGAGAAAATGATTTATTTAAACGGACTATATCAAGTACTTTAATGAATTGAGTGCATGGGTGGGGGGATTGAAAGATCTTATACAACAATTTTTAATAAGAAAAAAGATCAATACAAAGATATTGCAACTTAGAGAAAATAATAGTGGAAATTTAATCTGCCAAACCAGAATAGACTTTCTTTTTAAAGAAAATCCGTACATTATTGATTTTCACGTATTTTAATAATGTCACAAAATTTAACGTATTAGATTGCTCTTACGACAAAGTTTGAAACTTATATTCAACTAATAAGATAAAACTTCAAATAAAAAAAGATTAAGCTTGAAACGAACTGTTTCATTTCTTAAAAGTACGAAATCTGTAAAACCGTCCTTGGCCTGACGTACGCGCGCCCTGTGCTCTACAAAGATTTAGTACAGAACAGTTCCTTATTTCAATTTGACTAATATTGGCTAATATTCAACTAATAAGATGAATCTACAAAAAAAGTTAATTTGTGAAATGTTTAATTTATTGAACGTGTCAAAACTGTAAAACCGTCCTTGGCCTGCCGTCCCCGTGCCATCTTCTTCACAAAGAATTTAACAAAACAAAAGTACCTCCTTTAAATTGGACTTTGTACGTCACTTAAACCTTGAAATCTCATAAAAAACTCCTCGGCTAATTCAGAACGTTCAGAGAAGATATTTATCTATTTCAACCGATTAAATCAAGTACTTTATTTAACGAAGTGAATAGGTGGGGAACGAAACATCTGACAGTATGAAAATTTTTAATGAAAAAAGAAAAACATACAGATATTATAGCTTAGAGAAAATTATAGCGAATATTTGATCTGTCGGGTCAAAAATAAATCTTATCTTTAAAGACAATGCATAATTTATTGCGGTTTAAATATTTTAATAATGTTGCAAAGCCGAACAAATTATATTGTTTTGATAAATTGTTTTCAACTAAATTCAACAAAAATTATACAATTTTTAAGGAAATAATACATTTTTATATAAATAGTTTAATTTTCAACCAAAAAAGGAGGAAATTTTCTACAAGATACATAAATTTTCAACTAAAAAAGAAAATTCGTGCCAAAAATGAAATGATTAAATTTTTGCTAAAAACATATTGTTAAAAAAAATGGATTATTAAAAGAATCGTAAGACTTTTAATCAATAATTATTTTGTTACCAACAAGATCAGTTTATACTAAAAAAGAATAATTTTGTGTCATAAGCGATAATTTTTCCAGCAAAAAGGACTATTTTTCAACAAAAGACATACATTTTCCAACAAATAGTTGAAATACAACTAAAAAAGATAAATTTTCCACCAAAATTTGGACAAAAACATTTTTAATTAAAAAAATTAAGTTTGAACCAAGAACAGGAACTTTTAACAAAAGAATTGTATTTTTAACCAAATAGATGGACTTTTAACCAAAGAAATGAATTTTCAAAATGAAAGATCAGTTTTCTAACAAAAAAAAAAGAACAAATTTGTAACTAAAAGCATAAATTTTTAACCGAAGAATCCAATTTCCAATAAAAAATTTGGATTTTGAACTAAAAAGACAAATCTTCAACAAAATAAACATTTTGTAAACCAAACAGTTGATTTTGCAACTGTTTGATTTTGCAAATTGTAAGTTAAAAAAGATATGTTTTTATCAAAAAATAGAATAGTTAAGTTTCAAGTTCAAAATTAATTTTCAACTAAAAATTTAAAAAACTTGCAACCAAGTATTCAAATATTCTCAGCTTGAATATATCAAATTTTTGAAGATTTTGCACATTCAAAATATTAAATTTTTGATAAAGGCTATTTTTGAGTCTTACGGTAGAAAAAAATCACATTGGACATTTTAAGTTGTTGTGCGAAGATTGCACATAATATGAAAAGATACGAAAAGCTGTGATACAATTAATAGATATACTATACAATAGAATATAATAGGATAGGATAGAATATGCTAGGACCAGACGGGATAGGATAGGATAGGATAGGATAAGATAGTATAGGATAGGATAGGATAGTATGGGATAGAAGAAATTATAATATTACTTCCTTAATTAGATAAAGGGGTATCACATGAGAGGATAATATATAATTGTGATCTGCTAATATTTTAAAGATTATGGAAATGATCAAAATTAAATTTTTTTATGAAGATTTTTTTCCCTCTTACGGCAGAGAGATATAACTTTTAAAACTTTATTTGTGACCTCGATTTCACAAAACTATGATAGGATATTATAGGGTGGACAGGAAAGTATATCATGGGTCATAGTAGGATAGGGATAGGGTAGGATAGGGATAGGGTAGGATAGGGATAGGGTAGGATAGGGATAGGGTAGGATAGGGTAGGATAGGGATATGGTAGGATAGGGATAGGGTAGGAAAGGGACAGGGATAAGGAAAGATTAGGGTAAGATAGGAATAAGGGAGGATAGGGATAGGGTAGGATTTGGATAGGGTAGAAGAGGGATGGGGTAGAATAGTGATACGGTAGGATAGGGATATGATAGGCGAAGATTAGGGTGGGGTGATGCAGTACAGGAAAGAATAGGATAGGTTAGGATAGGAACAGGATAGGTTATGATAGGATAGGTTAGGATAGGATAGGACGGGATATGATATGATGTGATAGGATAGAATTTGATCGGATATGATAGGATAGCATAAGATATGATAGGACAGGGTAGATAGGGTAGGGTAAGGCGGGATAGGAAAATATAGAATACGACAAAATAGGATACGATGGGATAGGATATGGTAGGATCAGATAGGATAGGGTAGGGTAGATAGAGTAGGGTAGATATGGTAGGGTAGGATGATATAAAACATAGAATATAGTTGGGGTGGCATATACTATTATAGAATAGGAATAGGATATGTTAGGGGAGGCGGGTAGATCAGGGAAAAATACGATACGTAAGCATAGGAATAGGATTTAATAGAATAGGAAAGGATACGAAAGGATGAGATAGGATATAATAAGGTAGGGAATGATAATATTTAATAGGATAAAGTAGGATAGGATAGAGTAAGATAGAGTAGGATAAAGTAGGATAAGATAGGATAGGGCCTAATAGGATTAGTGGCGGTAGAAATAAGATAGTTATAGGATAGGAGAGAACATAATAGGGTAGGTAAGGATTGTATATAATATGATTTACTATTGTAAGACTAGGAATAGGATATGATAGAGTAGGATATGCTAGTATTGGATGGGATAACGTGGGGCACGATAGTGTAGGATAAAGTAGGATTGTATAGGATAGTACGGGGCCGAATGTGATTGGTTAGGGTAGGGATACGTAGGTTATATGAGAGGTTATAACAGGCTAGGGTAGGTTAGGGTAGAAAAGAATATGTTTGACTATTTTAGGAACAGGAATAGGATATGGTAGAGTAGTGTAAGGTAGAATAGGATATGATCGTGTAGGATATGACAGGGTAGGGTCGGATATGATCAGAGAAGACGGGATATGATTGGATAGGATGGAATAATACGGAATATGATGGGTTACGATAAAAATATGAATATAATAGTATGTTGTAAAATAGGATAGGCTAGATGATGATAGGATATCGTACTATAGGATAGGATGGGGTATAATTGAATAGGATAGATAAGTACGAAATATGATGGGTTAAGATAGGAATAGTGTATATAATAGGATGGGATAAAATAGGATCGGATATGATAGAAAATGGTAGGATAGTATAAGTTAGGATAGGTTAGAGTAGGATAGAATATATTGTGATTGAATATCATAGGAATTGGAATAGGACAGTATATGATAGAATAGGATCGGATAGAATAGGATAGGATATAATTGTATAGAATATGATTGGATAGGAAAGTATAATACGGAATGTGATCGGTTAAGATAGAAATATTAATATAATAGGATACGATAAATTATGATAGGGTAGATGATGATAGGACAGGTTAATATAGAATAGGATAGAATATGGTTGGATAGGGTAGATAAAGACGGAATATGGTAAGCTACGATAGGAATATGCATATGATAGGATAGGAAATGGTAGGGTAAGATAAAATTGATTATCACTGACTATTATAGTAATAGGAAAGGTCAGGATAGAGTAGGATATGATAAAATAACATATAATATAATATAATAGGATAGGATAGAATAGGATAAAATAGGACAGGGTAGATGATGATAGGACAGGGTAATATAGGATAGGATGGGATATGATTGGATAGGATAGAATAGGACGGAATATGATGAGTTACGCTAGGAATGGGTATATTATTGGATAGGATAAAATAAGATAGGACAAGATAGGAAATGGTAGGATATGATGGAATAGAATAGGTAAGGGTAAGATAGAATTGATTGTGATTGACTATTAAAGTAATAGGAATAGGTTAGGATAGACTAGGATATGGTAGTCTAGGATAGAATAGAATATAATAGGTTACAAACGAATAGGATAGGATATAATAAGATAGCATAAAATAGGATTGGATAGGGAAGGATCGGATATGATAGGATAATATGCGATAGAATAGAATAGGATAGGATAATATAGGATAAGATGATATATGGTTGGATAGGATAGAATAAGACAGAATATGATAAGTTACGATAGGAATATGAAAGGATAGGATAATATAGGATAGGAGAGTATAGAATATGATAGGTTTAAAAAGGTTATATTATTACTCTTTAAATTAAATATTGAATATCAGCTTTTAATTTCTTGATTTAATTTACTGATATTCGCAGTTCTCTCTTGAATTTAGTTTCTCTGAGAATTAGTCACGATAGAATTACATTGAAATACAGGAATGTGCGAACTAAGATAGCATCGTTATTTATTTGCTGGGGTTCATGTTCACTAAAAGCTAGAGCAGGTTTTCTTTTTTAAAGAAGCAATACCAACTAGGAAGGTCGCGGAAATTTCACAGAGTGGAAAAGGGGCCCCACTTGAATTCTACAGTGTCAGAATATACTGTAAACTTGGTAACTAAGCCCGAAGGCTAAACCCATTTACCGAGCAGAGGTAAACCTTTGGGATTCAGTGGTTGTATATGGGGCTTAAGGGACCTTCGCTCAACGACGAATTTCACGATATCATGCATGTGTGCGCTTCATTGCATAATCATTAAAAATAGTTTTTTTTTTTTAAATAATCTGTATTTTGAAAAATATCAGATTTACAGAAAAAATTGCAATAGTTTTTGAGAAATACCCATTAGGTTTGTTCAAGAACGCATTGTGAATTTTTCTTGTCTGGAATTCTCATGCTTTGCCCTCTAGTTTTTTCTCGAATCCAAAAAATATATATAGAAACTTTTTTGGTTTGAAAAAAAATTTATTTTTGCTGGAAAAAGATTTGCTAATAAAATTATGAATTTTCAATCCAAAAAGACGAATTAAAATAGTAATAATAATTTTTTAACTAAACAGTTGTATTAGCAATCGAATAGTTGAAATTTTCGAGAAAAAGAATATTCAACAAAATAGTTGAAGTTCTAACAAAGTAGTTAAATTTTTCATAATATATGAATTTTTAATAAAAAAGAAGGAACTTTCAACAAAACAGCTGAGTCCTTGAGCAAAAATATTGAATTTCAATAAAACTTGAATTTTCAACAAAAAAAATTGAACTTTTAACCAAATTGTTCGATTTTTCACTAAAAAACATATTTCTTAAACCTAAAACGAAATCATCAAATTTTCAATTTAAAAAATTAATTTTTAACCAACAAAAATAAAGTTTGAACCAGTTGAATTCAACAGAAAAATGTAAAATTTAAACCAAATAGTTCAATTCTCAATCAAAAAGGTGATCTTTTAACAAACAAGAATATTTTTCCAACCAGATAACACTTTTTACCAGAAAAGTTCAATTTTCTACCAAATATATAAATATTAAAATAAATAAATTTTTAACAAAGTGGCTTAATTTTTCATTCAATAGTTAAATTTTTAAACAAAAAGATTAATTATTTACAAAGGAGAATAGTGACGAGTTAATTGACGAATTTTGAGCAATTCTATTTTATATCAACATTTGTTTTGATTTTTTAGTGATCCAGAAGTTTATACTTTAACTTCGCCTGCATTTGAAATAATTTATAATATAATTTATATAGAATGTGGAAAAAATACTTTTGGATCTTTAGGTAATTTTTTAACAAAAACATTAATTTTCTACTAAATAGTTAAATTTTAAAAAATAGGCTAAATCAAAAAAATATATAAACCTAATATTTTCGTTTAAAAAAACGTGATTATCCAAAAGTTTAATTTTCTATGAAATTCTTTAATTTTCTAATAAAAAAGACAAATTTTGTTAAAAGGAAATTGAATTTTTATTAAAAATGTTCATTTTCAACCAAAAAGGATGAATTTACTATTGGAATAGATGAATTTGCAATTTGAAATTTAACAAAAAAGATGAATTTTTGACCAAAAATCAAGATTTTTTAAAAATAATTGAATTTCTAACCTGCAGAGATGCACAAATTGTATATAAATTACACAGGACCACAAAATGGTTTTGGGATTCTACTGGGATTCTAAAAGGTACAATTCATGTTTTTGTGGTCGCTGAACACGAATCCATTCGCAGAATTGAGCCAGTACATCAGAATTTGCAGTGAAATTCAAAAAATGGTTAAAAATCTGGAATTTCTGCATTAATTTCGTCCGCAAACCGACAAACCCCGAATTAAAAAGTCCCAAACCCACAAAATAACAGGTCCTAAACCCACATACCCCAAAACCTAAACCAACAAATCCCCAACCCACAAACTCCATGTCAACAAATCCACTAATCCGAAACCAAAAAGCTCAAAACCGACAAACCCAAAATTGACAAACTCCAAACCTACAAACTCCATATACGCAAGCTCCATATCCACAGACTTACAAACGCCACACCCACAAGCCCGAAACACAAAAGCTCCATGCCCATAAAAGTACCAAAGTTTGGGGTTTGTATGTTTGTGCATATAGTGCTTGGGGGTTTGGGGTTTGTGGGTTTGGAGCTTGTGGGTTTGGGGTTGTACGTTTGTGGATATGGAGCTTGTGGGTTTGGGGTTTGTGTGTTTTGGGTTTTGTACGTTTGTAGATATGTAGCTTGTGGGTTTGGGTTTGTGTGTTTTTGGTTTTGTACGTTTGTATATATTGAGCTTGTGGGTTTAGGGTTTGTGAGTTTAGGGTTTGTGGATTTGGGGATTGTGGATTTATGGTTTTATAGGTTTTCGGATATGGAGCTTGTGGATTTGGGGTTTGCGGGTTTTGTACGTTTTTCGATATGGAGCTTGTGGGTTTGGAGTCAGTGGTTTGTGGGTTTGGGGTTTGTGACTCTGTGGATATGGAGCTTGTGGGTTTTGGGTTTGGGTGTTTTGTACGTTTGTGGATATAGAGTTTGTGAGTTTGCGGCTTTGTCCTTTTTTGGATATGGAGCTTATGGGTTAGGGGTTTGTCGATATGGACCTTGTGGGTTTGGCGTTCGCGGGTTTTGTACGTTTGTGGATATGGAGCTTGTGGGTTTAGAGTTTGTGACTTTTGTACGTTTGTGGATATGGAGCTTGTGCGTTTAGGGTTTGTGATTTGTGGGTTTGGGATTTGTGGGTTTGTGGGTATGGGTTTGTAGGTTTGTGAATATGGAGCTTGTGTATTTTGAGGTTTTTGGGTTTGAAGCTTGTGGGTTTGGGGCTTGTTGGTTTGGGGGTTTGGGGTTTGTAGGTATAGGTTTTGTTAGTTTGTGGGTTTGAGGCTTGTCAATTTCGGGGTTTGTAGGTTTGGGGACGAAATTTATGCAGAAATTCCAGGTTTTTAATCATTTTTCGAATTTTACTGTAAATCCTGACGTACTGCCTCAATTCTGCGAATGGATTTGTGTACAGCAACCCCAAAAACATCAAGTATACCTATTAGAATCCCAGTAGACTTTTAAAAACATTTTGTGGTCCGTGGTATAAATGGTGAAAATTATTTTCATGCATCAAATAGTATTCGATAGTTTGTTTCGGGATATAAGTAAATTTTAAACAAAGCACTAAAATAAAACAAAAAATTGATAGTACTTATAAAATATAATAATAAGTTTGAGTCCTAAGAAAGAAATGTAAATGATGCTCTATATATAGACAGCATCATGATATCGTAGCTCCAACCTTTACAACACTATAAAACTAAATCAAAAACGAAAATAAAATAAACAGCTTTGAAGTACCTTTTTCCATAAACTTTTACGCAAATCCTGCATTTCAGAATTTTCGAAAAACAATAATGAACTTTTTGCAAAAAAAGCTCCGGCGATGATTCTGAATGTTTGAAAACTTTCATAGAAATCCAGGGAACCATAATCAACCAAAAAATCTCGAATTGAATGAACTTTTAATCAAAGTTGGTTTAACCTTACCGTGTTCCCTTTTTAGAGTATTTGACCTGTGAAGCCTGTTATCAACAAAGCTGAAAACAATTTTTTTTTGGCTCTTCCTATTGTAAGGTTTCTACCCTGAAATTCGAAACATTTCAGACCACGAATGTTAGTGACATTTGGGGAATATTCATGTACCTCACTAAAACAAACTTCCTGCTGAATGGTAAAATGAAACAGTCGCGATAAGAACATTTTCTTTGAAGGAAGTTGGTCGAAGATGAAGAGGGATTGCTTCTCTCTGATTGGCTGGAAAGATAAGAAATAAGGAGCTACCGCATTATTAAGAGGCTACACTACTACTAGGGTATGAGACAATGCACCTATGAGGTTTGGAATTAAATGAGAAGGCGTGTTTGCTCAAGAATTTTGGTATATCAGGCTATGTATTTGTGTGTGCATGTGTGTGTGTGGAATATTGACCTATCCGTGTGGAACTATTCGGATGGGTTAAAATTGGTCCTGGCGTTTCCATCACCTAACCCACCAGACACGACAAGGTCCTTTATCAGTGTCTGGGTTATCGTCAAGTCAAAGCCACCCTCCTCCGGGATTTCCAAGATTCCTCGTCCGTCACGGCACCTGAAATCCGGGCGCTATTTTGCAACATAGATCATAGCCGAAATTAGGTCTTAGCTCAACCTAAAATTTTCTGCCTTTTTCAATTTTTTTGAGTCAAAATGTCTCAAGTGTGCCACTGTAAATTGACAGTTCTATTTTCAATCAATTAATACAGTTTTCGATTTCTTTTTATATCAAAATAACTCTCCTAAAATATTTTTTCAACATTTATCATTTAAGTTATTAATAATCAAAGTTCTTGACTATTTTTTTTTCAAAAATGGATTACTCGCGAACCTCGCGAACGGTTCATCGAAATTCAATAATTGAGTTATGGAAAATTTTTTCACGAAGTATATTTTACACTGAAAAATTTTTCAATGCTAAAAACATATTGTTATTGTTTAAATAATCGTTTGTTTCGAACAATTGAAAATTAGTTAAACTTCTACGCCTGTGAAAGAATTCTTCCGCGTTCCAATAGATTCTACAATCTCTTTTTAAAATACTGGTGAAAAGAAAGTTCCATTATCGACTAAAAAAATCGATTTCCAACTAAAAGGAGAATGGCTAAGCTATTAGTTAAAAAGATTAATTAAAAAAATAATAATATTATCAAAATAGTTCACTTTTCCTCAAAATAGATGAATTTTTAACAAAAAGAATAAAGCTACATTAAGAAAAAAAGACTTTTTTAATAATGTGGATTAACTTTCAGTCATGAAATAGGGAAATAATTAAAGAGTGAATCATTTTGAATAACATTATTGTCGGTATCATATTGAGTACATCGACAATAGTAATTCGGTGATTGTGAATTCTCTTTTGTTAAAGCTCTTTCGGCTTTAGCGAGCACATTCTCATAACAACGTATCTCGTGTTTATTGTCCTTGGTTTGAAAATTCATGTCTTGTGGTAGAAATTTTATTATTTATTATAAAAATCTCAATTTTTTGCTACAAAATAAAAATATTTTGGAGTTTATATATATATATTTTTTTAAAATTGAGAATTCATGTTTTTGGTTGATGATGCAAATTCTTGGTTGAAAGTTGAACTACTTTGTTAAAAATCCACTTGTTTGGTTGAATATTTATCACAATTAGTTCAACCTTTATTTCTTTTATTAAAGATATAAAAAATGTATTCAAAATTGGTCCTTTTTTTACAAATTAATCTTTTTGACGGAAAATTCTTCTTTTTGGTTGAGAATTAAATTTTTTTGTAAGCATTCGTATTCTATTGATTCGAATGTTTTTATTTAAGATTAAAATCTTTTTAGATTGAAATATCAACTACTACATTTTCCTTTTCGTGATGTCCAAAATTTAAACTTAAAATTAAAAAAAATATATATATTTTTTTTAAAGGAAGAATTCGATAAATGCTTCTTTTAGGGCAGCTCGCTAGGCGTGCAGAGCTTTTTTCATAAATTAGGACTCTAATTTAATACGAAAAGTTTGATAAGATTTTGCGACTCTTTGTAATTATGGCTCAACCTTTCTGGTAATCCGTGCATCATGCCTCAAGTTTCGGTGACACTTTGATATGAAATGTGACCAATTTCGTGCACGTGCACCGTGACGCTTTATAAATTTTTGCTTTCGACGAGTTACCTTGGTGGTCAGAGTTCTACTTTAAAGGTCCTCCATCACTTGGTTTTAGTTCATTCCGCAAAAGAAATTGGTCCTATTCATTAAAAAACTTCTAAAATTTGCCTTTCTTAAAAAGAAAGGTTATAATATTTTTCTAATTCTCAAGCGATACGTCCAGAATTTTTTGCAATAAAAAAAAATTTTAGGCTCAAAATTAAAATCTTACATCTGTCTTCTTTCTAGATAAGGCCACAAATTAAATACGCCCTTTGATCCCTATTCCAGTAAAAACCCTTTTTCTATTTCAATTACAATATGCCATTTGAGCCCTTTTCCAGCTAAGCCCCTTTTTCTGTAATTTTCACGAGTTTTACTGGAAAGCGCAATAAAAGTGTTCCAAATTGCCTTTCTTTTTTACAGTTTCTCAGAATAATTTATTTCAGTTACAAAAATTAATACGCCCTTTGAGCCCTTTTCTAGCTTCTTTTCCAGGAATTATTTTTCTCAGAATAACTTATTTCAGTCCTAAAATTAAATAAGCCCTTTGAGCCCTTTTCCAGCTAAGGCCCTATTTCTGCTATTTTTACGAGTTTTACTGGAAAGCGTAATGAAAGTGTTCCAAATTGCCTATCTTTTTTATAATTTCTCAGAATAACTTATTTCATTTACAAAAATCAATACGCCCTTCAAGCTCTTTTCCAGTGAAGGCCCTTTTTATGCAATTTTTGCGAGTTCACAGGGAAAAGTGGAACGAAAATGATCGAAACTGCCTTTCTTTTTTATACTTTTTTAGAATAACTGGTTTCAATCACAAAACTCCATACACCCTTGAAGCTCTTTTCCGAGTTTTTTTCAGGAATCCTTTTTCTCAGAATAATTTATTTCATTCCCAAAATTAAATACGCCCTTTGAGCCTTTTTTTAAGCTAAGCTCCCTTTTTTGCAGTTTTCACGAGTTTTACTGAAAAGCCTAATAATAGTGTTCCAAACGGCCTTTATTTTTTACATTTTCTTAGAATAACTTATTTAAATCACAAAAAAACATAGGCCCTTTAAGCCCTTTTTCAATGAAGGCCCTTTTCCTGCAATTTTCACGAAAGCAATTTTTACTGGAAAGCCTAATGGAAGTGTTTCAAATTGTCTTTCTTTTTTATATTTTCTCAGAATAACTTTTTCTATTCACAAAAGCAAATACGTCCTTTGAGCCCATTTCCAGTGAAGACTCTTTTTGTGCAATTTTGCGAGTTTACAGGAAAAAGGGGAACGAAAATTTTCCGTACTGCCTTTCTTTTTATACTTTTTTAGAATAACTGGGCTTAATCACAAAACTCAATACGCCCTTTGAGCCCTTTTCCAGGTTTTTTCGCAGAAATTCTTTTTCTCAGAATAACTTATTACAGTCCCAAATGTAAATACGCCCTTTGAGCCCTTTTCCAGCTAATCCCCATTATTTTTGCCATTCTCACGAGTTTTACTGAAAAGCCTAATAATAGTGTTCTAAATGAGCTTTATTTTTTACATTTGCTTGGAATAACTTATTTAACTTATAAAAATTAATACGCCCTTTGAGCCCTTTTCCAGGCTGTTTTTCTAGGAATCCTTTTTCTCAGAAAAACTTATTATAGTCCCAAAATTAAATGAGCCCTTTGAGCCCTTTTCCAGTATAAACCCTTTTTTTCTGCAATTTTTACGAGTTTTACTGCAAAGCGTAATGAAAGTGTTCCAAATTGCCTTTCTTTTTTACATTTTCTCAGAATAGCTCATTTCTCTCAAAAAAATCAATACGCCCTTTGAGCCCTTTTCCATTTTTTCTGCAATTATCATGAGCTTTGCTGGACGCTTTTCCAAGTAAAACTCGACAAAATTGCAGAAAAAGGGCCCTGTATGGAAAAGGGCTCAAAGGGCGTATTGAGATTTGCGATTAAAATAAACTATTCTTCGAAAATATAAAAAAGATAAATGCAGTTTGGAACACTTTCATTATGTTCTTCCCCGTAAAACTCGCAAAAATTGCAGGAAAAATGCCTTACCTGGAAAGGGGGCCCATAAGAAAGATTTTAATTTGGAGCTTAAAATATTTGTAGGAAAAAAATCCAAAACCTTTTCCAAGCACACAGTAATCAGTCAAGCTCATCAGTCTGCTTATCAAATGATAAGAAAAAAACTTCTCTTTCGAGTTACGAAAAAGATTCTAGTCAAATGTTATGTTTACAAAATTTTTGTTAAACATGTTTATTGTGGGATAATGTGCACTCAAAATTTTTAAAATATTTGAATCATATTAATCAGTTATGCAAGGTATTATTTTAATTGATGAGATAAAAAAAGTTAAAAAATAATAATTAAATCATCAAATACACGGTAAAAAATTCTTTTTACCTAAATTATTACAAAAATAAAGTTACAGGCATCTTGGAGTCTTGGATTTCAACGACCCAAGTGAAATTTGTTAGTACCCAGTTAAAAAAAGAAAAACATAACCTCTAAATAGCATAAATAATTTATTATGTTATTAGTTAGTTACAAAATATTGTTCGATTTATTTCACTTATTAAAGTTATAGAAATACATAAATTTAGCGAATTTGAAAAAATGAATTCAAGAGAAGTAAGATGTTTCGTAGGGTTTTTAAGATCTAAAGAGATTTGAAATAATTTTTTTCAATTCAAGCTGAATTCTTATTAATTTATCATGTATTGTTTTAATTCTTTGTAATTATTTTGAATTTTTAAAATTCACAGAAATTATTTAGAATTCAAAGTTATTTTCACTTAATTCAATGGATTTTTCAAATAATTTTTTTAATTTTTTATTCAACCCTTAACAAGCTCTATGGATAAAAAATACCCCAACAAACTTTTGAGCTCGAATGAACTGTACTAAATTAAATATAATGGACCACGTGTCATGTAACTTAGAATAAACTAATGGATATATAAAACCCATTCTTCTTTAAAAAAATATGTCTTAAATTACATTAGATAATTTTTTTTGGCAAAAATATTCAATACCGGCTGCGCAAACCACGTTTGAGCACGTGCATTTTTAAGATCTTTCCAAAAATGGAATAAGATTTGAAAGGATTTTACCCATTTCAGGTTATTCTAAAAGTTTATAATTTTACAGCTTATAGGAATTTTTAAGACTTTAAATTATTTTAGGGCATTTAAAAAAATTCCAATGCATTTTTAATAGACTTGAACTATGATAAAAAATTGGTTACTAATGTAACATTATTATTATTAAAAATCTTTGTTATTTAATTAATAAAAAATAAAAATTTCTTTTTTTATGTCTAGTGCATATTTTCTATTATAATATCATTTGTGAACATTAATTTGCTTGATTTTACTTTATTTAGGAATAATTCTATTTACAAAAAGTCAGTAAATTAATGCGACGTTAAAAGGTGGCACAAGCCTTTCAAATAAATTATTATATTGAATACTGTCATAAGTTTTTTTTAAAATGATAATTAACCAAATGTTCACTAAACAAAGCATTTTGAAATCAAAAAGTTTTCATTTACCTTTTTCGAAAGTGCCCTCTGCTTGGAGAATAACTCACATACCATTTTTGAAAAATATCTTTAATAGTAGTTGGATTCTTGATCTAAAATTTCAAAATTGTCCTAATCAATAAATGAAATGTTATCGTTGTGGTATCAAATTAAGTGGGCGCAATTACCGTCATATCTGTAGCCTTTTTTATAGTATTGCTACCATATTATTATAAAGAATTTCAATGTTTTTTGAAATTTTATCTTTTTTCATGTGATAAATAAAAGCAATGAAAGAGAGTCGATATGTCAGGTCTTAATGTTCAAGGTCATTAATCTTGTTTCGATTTTTGTTACCTTCTTCCTTGATATATACCATTTCTGCAAAAAATCTTTCATAGTTAAGTTCTTGATGGGAAATTGCAATGTTGTTCCAATCGATGAAAGCAATTTTACAATTGTCGTATTCGTTTAATTATTTTATAATGACTCTTTGGTATTTTGGGTTAAGTTTCATACTGTCTGGATGTTCTTTTCTTTAAATTCTTAGTGGTCATTTAGTTTGTTGAACATAAATTTGACTCCATTGACATATTAGCCTAAATACCACAATACATTGATCTAACATTTTATATTTTATATTTTCATTTTATATTTTCTTAAATGTCACCATCAAAATTTATAAAAAGAATTTCTTTGTTATCAGCTATTTTCTGCTGATTATTGTTGCTTTGATTTTATTTTTATAATTGCTACTTCGATTTGAATTATATCTTGTTTAAATTTTATTTTTTTTTAAATCTTTGTGTAATATGCTTTTCAATTACAGTTTTGAGATAACTGTTACAATAAAAAAGTACACTTACAATGTTTATATTTTTTTTACGAAAGTTTTTTTCTGATAGTATATTTGCAGAATCTTGTACAATGTTTTTTATTTTTCCCATTTTATGTTGTAGCTGCTACAAAATTCCGTTACAATTTACAATGTAGGGGATGGTTAGAATAAAAATGTGGAAGTCTATCTAAATACGTACTTTTTCAAAAGATCTCTGTTTTTGAATTACTTTTATCATCTCTGATGATCTTAACATTCAGAAAACTAATTTTATTGTCTTTTGAAAGTTCAAATATAATTTAGACACTAGTGTGATATGAATTAAAATTTTTAATAGTTTCTCAAACTTTGTCATTTGGGATGTTAGAAAAATTATTATATAGGAATATTTGTAAATAATTATGACAGATCAAGTGATATAAAAACATTTTTATTGGTTTTTTTTTAAACATAAATAATGATTCTTTAAGTTCTATTGCATTTTTTATAAAATATTTTTGTTCGGGTAAGACTACTTAGTGAATAATTTATTTTGTTTATTTCGAGAAATCCACAAATTTCGACAATGTTATAATCTATAAAATATTATTAATTATTTTCCAATTATCCCCCCCCCCCCCTAGAAAACCGTCAGTTCTGCAACCATTAGTTAACTTAAATGTTTTTTTCTGTAATGTCTTTTTCTTTTGAATCAATGAGTATTAAATTTTATCATAGGTTTCTTTATCATTCAGCATAGCATTCATCTTGTTTTTGTAATAAAATGCACGTATTACAACTCATTCTTTATTATTTGTTTTGAAAACTTTTGCATCTTTCATGCACATCAACATCTCTCCACAATAAAAATATAATTAACAGTTTTTATAATTATAAAAAATATGACAACAAGAAGTCTTCGGAAAAACTTTGTAAGTTAATTCCGCAAAAAATGAAGCCTTTTCATGAAACACATGGTTAAACTGTGCATTCGTTTATAATAATTAATTAAATAATTATTTAACATCAGCTATTCTTAACTAATTCTAAGCACACCTCATTGTCTGTCAAATTTTTTCAAAAAAAGATGCATTTAAAAAAGCTAATAGTTGCAAATCAGAAAAAATTACTTTTGTTTATTAGTTTCTTGAGATCTTTGTATCATTTAAAACAATTTTTTTCACTCTGACGATATTCTATCAAAATTATTGAATTTTCGAAAAAGAGAAGAATTTTCACCTAAAATTATGAATATTATAATTTAAAGTTATTTTCACTTAATTCAATGGATTTTAATGGATTTTTTGAACTGGAAGATTAATTTTAAAATTATGCAAAGAATTAATTTAAATCCAAAGGTGATTCTTAAGAAATATGAATTATTAAAAAAGTAGTTCAACTTTGATTAAGTGGTCACATTTTCAACAACAACAAATTTTTATTAGAAAGATAGATAATTTTTAACAAAATTGTCGACTTATAAAGCCAGAAGTACGAATGATCTACAAAACGTATAAATTTTTAATAGGTTATTTCAAACAAATACAAATTGTCTATAAAACGGCTAAATTTTCGGTACAAAAATATAATTTGCGAAAAAATATTAGTTTTGTACCAAAACATTAAATTTTCTCAAGAAAGTTAATTTTACACCAAATATTTAATTTTCTTATCAAATTGTTAAATCCTTAACCAAATCCGATTGATAAAGAATCAAACGGTTGCATTTCTAACTAAAAGGGGTGAATTTTAGTTTAAGGAAAGTAATGTTCGACAGAAAAACAAATTTTGAACAAAATACATGTAGTTTCAACTAGAAAATATGATTTTTCAATAAAAAATATTTATTTTTAACCGAAAATGAAATTTTTATTTAAGAAAATAAATTTCTAAAGAAAAGACGATTCTTAAACAAAATTATTGCATGTTCAATGAAAAAGATGAATTTTTGACTAAAAGTATTAATCATAAATTAAATTTAAAAAAAAATTCCACTTTTAATCAAGTAGTAGAATTTACAACTAAAAAGATTAATTTTGAAACAAATAGTTTAATTTTTAATGAAAGAGATTAATTTTCCAGCAAGAAGATAAATGTTCTGATAAGAACACAAGCTTTCAACAAAAGACAAATGTTTTATAAAACAGCTGTATTTTCAACTTCAGAATATAATTTTTGATTTTAAATGTTAATTTTCTAGCTAACAGCTGAATCTTTAAAAAATTGTTTAATTTTTAACAAAAAAGTTAATTATCAACCTAAAAATTTTACTTTTCACCAAATTGCTTAATCGTCAGCCAAATTAAATTAATTTAGAATAAAACAGTTGCATTTGTATCCAAAAAGGATGAATTTTCAATCAATAAGAATATTTTTTGACGAAAAATACGAATTTTTAACAAAATAAATGATTTTTTAACAAAAAAGAATAATTTTCAATAAAAGATATTAACTTTTAACCAAAAATGAAATAGTTACATTGTTGGTTGAAAAAACATTTTTGAGAAAAGAAAGCGAATTTTGAAGAAAATGATTGTATTTTGAATAAGAGAGATGAGATTTTAAGTAAAGTGATGAATTAAAAAAAAGAGTTCAACTTAAAAGCTGACTTTTGTACATTGCAGATTAATTTTCTAAAAGAGGCATAATTAAATAGTCAAAGAAGGATGTGAATCTAAAACATAAAAATACATTTTTAACAAAGCTGTTCAACTTTCAACGAAAAAGCTGAATTTCTGACCAAAAAGATGACTTTTTAAAAAATAGCTGGATTTTGAACAAAAGACTAAAAATTTTAACCAAATACTAGAACTTTTAACTAAACAAAAAGGAGTGTTTTACCGCAGATATTGGGCAGGAACTTCATCGCAACCGCAATAATTGTTCTCTTATCATTCTCTTGGTAGGTCCAGGTCTCGTCAACGCACAACCCAGATGGTGCAAGTGCAAAATGACATATTCCTTCTTAGTATTATTATTATTCACTTATATTCTATTATTATTATTACTTGATAGCTTATTTTTTTGTGTAGGATACTTTTATTAATGACTTTATCCATTAGCGTTTTACCGCATATTTTGCGCAGGAATATGATTCCAACCACGATAATTGTTCTCTTATCCTATTATTGGTTATCAAAAATCTAGCTAGAATACAAGACAGTGGGTGAAGTATAGAATTACATATTGCCATGTTAGTTTTATTTGTTGCATTGTTCCTCCTGGCAATAATACAGAGCAATCCTATGCTATCTTGATCTGATATCTCTCATCACTGACTTCATCCATTAGCTCTTTACCGAAGACATTACCTAGGAATTTCATCTCAACCACGATTGTTTTTCTCTTATCCTGTTCTTGGTAGGTTCAGATCTTGCTAACAAAAATCACAGTGAATGCAAGTTTAGAATTACTTTTTGCTATTTCAGTTTTATTTGTTATAGTTTCACTTTTGTTAATAATCTAGAGTAATCCTTCACTGTCTCTATATGATATCTCGCATCACTGACTTTTATCCATTAGCGTTTTACCGCAGACATTGCGTATGAATTTCATCCCAACAGCGATCATTGTTCTTTGGTCCTATTTTCGATAGCTTCAGATCTTGATAGCGTACAACACAGTAAGGGCAAGTACAGAATAACATATTGCCATTTTAGTTTTATTTGTTCTAGTGTTCCTCCTTTTTATAATACAGAGTAATCCCATGCTATTTCCACCTGTTATTAACTTTGCTAACATTTTGCAATAGTTGAGAATATATTTCCATGTCCGCTTACTTTGACATTTTCTGCTGAATATCTGATCGAGAAGTTTTGATCAACACCAGGTATAAAGCTCTCATTTGAAATTTGTCGACGCAGTAAAATCCTTGAGTAAATCCGTTAGGAAAACAGAGACTTACCAGGTTTCAATCGATTTGCTCGCACGTTTCGAGGGTTGTTGACTGAATCGTTGAGTCGGAAGAATCTACTCGGAATAAATAAAATGAAATCTCTTATAAAATCCTGTACGGCATTCTCGACATGCATACATATATGTATGAAAAGGGAAATGCCACTTTAAATTGCTTGCACGCTTCAAATCTAAAACAGGGTTTGTGGTTGGCAAGCCTGCCGGAATAAACGTTTGTTCCCGAGTCACTGTGCAGACCTCTTCTTCAAAAGAAGTTTACTTACGCATTTACAATGCGCCAGTTTCATGTCAGCTTTAGACTCATGCAAATTTTACTTTCGGATTGCTTTTTGTACGAAAATGAGCTATTTACTTCTGCTTCTAATGCTAATCAGTTAAACTTAAACTTAAATCAGAAACGGAGGATTTCTTTGAAAATGTAAAACGATCTTGGATATTTTCAAAATTTCAGTTAAATAATTAAGTTTGACCCCTAGAAGAACTAGATTGGATGTTTCTAAGTTTGGCCCAAAAAATTTTCAAGCTGGAAACGTGAAAACAGTCAATCAATTGTCTTTCTTTTTCAAATAAAATTTTTAATATTGCCCTTACAAAAAATAGTTTCGGAGCCTAGTAAGACGTTACTTAAGTCATTAAAATTTCACCTTGCCATACTTTCTCTTTCCTCAATTCATCCTGTTAACCTTTCCCCTTTACCACACCCAACTTCTTCCTCTTTTACTTCAATCTTTCCTCGCTTCTCAGCTGAAATTCTCCTTCCCCTAATTTCCTTCCCCAGCCATCACTTCCCCTCATCGACATACTGAATCCCCCGCTCACCGATATTCCTAATAATTTTCTGTCATTTCTGTTCACTTGCTATACTTTCCCTCACTTCCTATACTTTTCCTCGCCTACTCACCTCACTTCGCCTACTTTTGCTCTCATTACTTTTCATAAGATCCCCTACTTCCTGAACCCTCGCATCCATACTTCTCCTTTTTCATTGCCGTTACATTCATTTTCCCAAATTCCTACTACTTTCCCTTCCCCCTCGCCCCTTACTTTCCTTCCTTTTCCTTCAATAATTTCCCCCAACTTTCTATACGTCCCGTCCCCTAATTTCCCGACACTTTTCCAACTTTTCTACTTTTCCTTTTCTAATTTCCTTCACTTCTCTGCACCTCCACGCCTCATTTATCTCACATCACTAACCCTCCACTTTAATTGATTTGTTTTAATCCTGATCCTCATCCTATAACTTCTCTCTCTCCTTTCCTTTGTTATCCTATCCTGTCCTATCCTATCGAATTCTATTTTATCCTCCCCTCCCCTTACTTAACTGCTCCTTCTATATTTCCCCCTTTCGCTCCTATTATCTATACATTTTTCCCTGTCACCCCCTCTCTGCTTCTTCTCTCTCCTCCTACTTTTCCTCCTCTCCAATCTACTTCCCCATGCCCCTTCCTCTTAGAAGAAGAGATGACGGACAGATGGGCGATAGGATAGTTAAAAAAAAAAAACAATATTTTTTCGTTGTTGTCTCACCTACCTTATCTTCTTTCATTTTATATAAAAATAATTATGCATTTTGTCAAGGCTTAAAAAAAAACATTTCTGCATCAATGAAAATAATTTTTACGGGAAATAAGGGGAGAGAAACGTAAAGCTCGTTAGGTGAGGTTAAGGAAGGGAAATGTTAGTTGGGAACGTGAAGGGAAATAAGTGGAAGAAAAGTATCCAAAATTAATGGTATTGGTTGGAAATCAGGAAAGGGCGAGTAAAGAAAGTGCTAGAAAGTTAAGGACATAAAGTAGGGGAAATTATTGGAAGGTATAGGTAGCAGAATATTGAGGGTGAGTTTGGCAGGGAAAGTGATAGGTGGGGAAGGAAAGCAGGAGAGGTAAAAGGATAGCTGGATAAGGAAACAAATAGTCGGAACTTGATTGCTGGTAAATGAAAATAGGTAAGGAATAGTAAAATCTGATAAAGTAAAGTAGTGAAAAAGGAATATTAGCTGGTAAAGTGAAGAAACAGGGAAGTTGATGAGGAAGATGTTCGAAAAGGAATGGAAAGTGAAGAGTGGAGTAAGAGGTGAAGTAGGGGAAGAAAGAAGGAGAAGAAAAAGTAGGGAAAGTAGAAGTTGGATATTGATGACTGGGGAAGGAAGGTAGAGGAAAGCGAGTGTTAGCTGATGAACCAAGGAGAGAGGAAAATACAAGAAGGAGAAATTGGGGAAGGGAGAAGAAGCAAAACATAAAGTTAAGAATGGGATAGTAGGGGAAGAAAAAAGAGAGGAGACTGATTTTCGAGTTTAGTATAAAAAATTGTTTGTTCGTTCAAAAAAATAAAAAAATATTTGTGTGAAGCCTCTCGAAGGGGTGCTTTTTAAATTATCACAAGTGATTCTGTTAAATAAAGCGTTTTACAATTCTTACTTTTGAGCTAGACTTAACAATCTAAATTTTTTAAGAACCACTTCAAAAATAAAAATTAAATACAAACATAAAACTTAATATTCTTTACAGAGGGTAGTTATTGCTTTTCAAGAGTAGTCCTTACTTTGCATGAAATGATATTACTTTTTAATGTCCCATCCTCATTTTGTGCTAAAGGACGCTATTTCACCTCACTTTTATTAAGGGTAGTTTAAAAGCCCAGAAGAAGAACTCAAAGAGACTTTGAATTATAAAGAAAAACTGTAAAGTATTTAAGTAATATTTCTGAAGTGATTCTAAAACTTTTGTTATGGGAGATTATGTTAAGAGCCGTGAAAGAACCAAAATATCTTTGAAAAGGGTTGTTTTTTAAATAATCATTTTATTGATCTAATTATTTTATTTGCGTAACTTCGACCATGCGGTAAAGTTTATTTTTAATTTATAAAAAATTGTTTAATGATTTTTACAAATAATCATTGCAAATAATTTATCAAATGCAAATAATTAAAAAATGTTAATACACTTTTTTATCTAAGATTTTGTTTCAAGATCCTAATTTAAGAATTCTCCAATTCTTAATCGAAGTTTAGAATTGTTTATTCTTTAAGACTTTAAGTTTAAATTCAATCATTTTGAAAGTTTAAAATTAAAAAAAATATAAGTTTCAAAGTTTTTATTTCCATTGAACTTTGAAGGATATGATACTTTCAGTATTATTAATGATTAATTTTTTCAAATTTCAAATTTACTATATTTTAGTTTGAAATTTAAATATTGAAAATATAAGGCCAATTTCACTACTAAATTTTTCAAAATTTTATATTGGAAACCTTGATAGTAAGTTTTTAATTTAATAATTGAAGGTTAAAATATTCTGAAGTGTTTGATTTTAATTTAAGTCAGTTATAATTTTTATAATTTGTAGATAAAAAAAATGAAAAACTGTAAATTATTTTAAATTGAGAAATATTTAAATGGATAATTTTAAGAATTAAAAATAATTCTAATGAAAATGTTGGTGAGATAAAAAATAGATAAAAATTAAAATATCTAAAATTAATAACTCACTAATTTCGAGATTCTTTAATTCAAAATAAAATCGTTAAATTTTTAACTATTTTAATTAGAAATAATATAGACTCATTTTTTTTCGTTAAATTTAAAATATTGTCCTTTTTTTGGACCTTCCTATAATATAAAATAATTTAAATTAGAACGTTTTTGATTGTTTTTTAATGTTAGGACACTCCTCTTCCCCTAAATTTATTCACCAGCCCTTACTTTCCCACCTTAATTTACCCTCATTTTTAATCATTTCTTCTTCTCCTCAGTTACACATACTTCCCATGTTTTCTCTTTCTAATTAGCACTTAATTCCCCTCACTTCCCCACTCCTGCTTTTCCCCTCACTTTCCTCGCTTTTCTCCGTTTCCCTCCTTTCTTCCCCTCATTCCCATGTCTTCTCCTCCCGTCATTTCTCTTATTTCTCCTCTCTCCCTCACTCCCCCTCAATACCAAAAAACCCTCATTATCCCTCACTTGTCCTAATTTCCCTTCCATTTCCTTTCCTTATTTTTCATAATTTTACGCCCCTTATTTTTCCTCAAGTAAAGTACAACTTCTTCCGCAATTTCCCCTCACTTTGCCTATTTCCACTCTGCTCATTTCTCTTAATTTCCACTTACTGTCGATCGCTTCGCTCTCATTTTCTCTGAATTTTATTCCCAAAATCCTCTCCTCATTCCCCAACAGTGCCATTACTTTCTCTCCTCTTATTTCCCATCCTTTTAATTTCCTCCTCTTCTTATTTTCTCACATTTCCCCTACTTCCTCTCCTGTTTATTTGCGCGAATTTTCTTAAAATTCCCATTCCTTCTTACCTAATTTCTACTCACTTTACCTACTTCCTATCCATCCATTTTCCTTCACTTCCCCTTATTTCTCCAAATTGGAAAAAAAGTAAGACGGACGGGCAGCCATCAGAAACTGTAAGGGATTCCGCCCAAAAGCTACAATACCCTTAACATCAAAAGCGTTTCGAGTTTGTAAAAAAAGCTTTTTTTAGGCCATCCGATTATTTAGGGGTTGATTATGTAACTTTTAAACTTTAAAGTCTACTTCCACTTTTCCAAAATTCATGTTGATTTTTTTTAATGTTGTGACAATTAAAATGTAAAAAAAAGACAACAGGGGTGAATTTAAAAAACGTGTAAGTGAAAGTAAATACGAAAAGAGACATTTCACTCCTCCCACCCCCAGATGAAACTGAAATTTTTATGCGTCTTTTAGCACTTTGAGAAATAAAACCTAGGAATCCGAAAATACTAGAATTCGAAAATCAGGTCCTTTATAAGATTGAGGATTGAGAAAGATATCATATTACATTTTTATGTTCTATCATTAATGTGAAATTGTTCTTGGAAAAGTGGTAATCACACTTTGACTTGAATCTTACAGCAGATTAGGTAAGCAATTATTAAAATGGACTTATTATTTATTTTAATTAATATTCATTAATAATTTATAGGTGTCTGTAATTATAATTCATAATAATTTGTCTTGATGACTTTGAATTGATTTTTTGTATGAAAAAATATATACAAGTTCCACCGACACTCTAAATTCAAGTCAGTTTGACATGACTGATTTGAAGTCAATTTATCATAATGAATTTTTAATTAACAAGATGATTTTCTCTGAAAAACGAATTTCCAACAAAATACAAGAATTCTCAACCAAAAGGTCTAATGTTCAACTAAAAAAAAAGGATTAATTTTGAGCAACAAAAAAAGTTTTGAAATGATACTGAAATTTTTAATTATAAAAGATTAATTTTTCAAAGAAAAAGATTAATTTTTAACTGAACGACTGATTCTTGAACTAAAAAAATATATTATTTACAAAGAAGTACAAAAAACAAAACAAAAAAACAAATTTGGCTCCAGGCAGATTAATTTTCTTTTAAAAAAAACGAATTTTTGACAAAATGGATAAAATATAAAACTAGTTCTTCAATTTCCGACTAAAAAATATAGATTTTTAAACAAAAGTAGAATACATAAGCTTTTAGTTAAATTAATTGAAAAAAATTAATTCTCAAAAGCAAAAAAGAACCACCAAAGAGAAACTTTGAACAAACGGGAAATGCCAACTAAATACTGAATTTTCAACTTAAGGGCAATTTTAAACAACATTGAAACAAGATTTTAGTTTTAATACCAAAATAGTTGATTTTGCAACCAAAAAATATTTTAATTTAAAAATAAAAGATTTTAACAACAAAACAGGACTAAATAGTACAAATTGGAATTAACAAAATCAATTCTCATTCAAAAGAGACTATGTCTAGTGGTTTCGAAAAGTTGGGGGGCGGGGGGCTGGAAAAGGTGGCACGATAAATGCCGCAAAAAATTTATTTTTAACAAAAATAATTCAATTTTCAACTAAATAATAAAGAGTTTAAACTAAAAGATCAAGTTTAAATAAATTTCAGTTTTTGGAACTGAGGAAAATAATTTTTAAATAAAAAATGGAAAAGTCAATTTACCAGTATAAAAAATTAATTTGTAAACAACAGAAAGATCATTACTAACGTGAAGTGTTGAATTTTTAACGTAAAAAGTGATTTTTTAAATATTAAAGATGAACGCGTCCAATCAATTGGTATGTAAAAATCAGCAACTTTTACAAATTAAAAGACTTATTTTGATTAATCTTATGTGTGAATTTCAATGCATTATCGAGTTAATTACTTTTTATCAGAATAAAGGAATTTAATGAAGAATTTAAATTTCGTATAATTTGGCAAATTTTATTATGACAGACAAATCAGTCGTTTCTATTAATTAAAAATCAGTTATTTTAAGTGTCTATTTAATTTGGATAGCAATCTTGACTGTTTTGTCTGTTTTCCAGAAAATATTTTAATAAATTTTTTCTTTAAATTTTGAAAACATGAAAAAACTATTTCCTGTGCAACCCCACCTTTTTTATTCTTCCGAATATTTTTAAAAAGGTTCTGCTGAATGACGAAAGGCAACTTATTAGCATCAAGCGGGCTAAACCATTTTTGAGGCTGGGAAAACTTTTTCCTCGAAAAATGTAATTTTTGAATTTATTTCGTAAATGATGAAAGCTTCCCTCAAAAGGAAAGCAGTTATTTTTTAAACAAATTTTTCAGACGTACAAATTTGATCTTAACATTTTTTCTGACATAAAGTAAAAGATTATGTTGTACAAAAAATCGCCTAGATAAAAAAAATCGGTAAAAATATTTATTAATATCTCAATTAGCTCTAATTTTATAAAGATTTAAAGAAAAATCACGCCTGAGTGGACATCCAACAATCCCGCACTGTGGCGTCAATTGTCGAAAACACTAAATCTAGATTCGACTCTAACATTTTTTTTTATTTTCGAGGAGTTAAATTCTACTGAATTTCACGCGTAATAAATTTGAATTGAATAAATCACGCATGAAAAAAGTAAAATTTGAAATAGGATGCAAACAAATGCAAAAATATTTTGTAGGATGCATCAATTTTATTCTCGTTATTCGTAACCCCATCATACTTTCACGTAACAGCGAGTAAAAAAATTTTACTCAATTGTCCTCGCAGTATACTGGCTTGCAAAAAATATCGTTTCAGATTGGCGCATTTTATAAATAAATTACGTATTTTTAATTTAAATACCAAATAAATAAATAATGAATAAATAAATAATTAATTTTATTATAGAAAATAGTATTTTCCTAACGGATAATATATTTCTGTTAAGAAGAAGAAAAATGCCGAGAATATTATTAAAATATTTATCCAATGGACGATTTCAAATTTCCAAGTTTCTCCCAAAAACAGTTAATTTTTACTGTCAATTTATTAAATATTAATTTTTTAAAGATTTTGAGAGATTTCTAAATATTTAAAAAGATTTAAGAGATTTTTCATTTCTTTTGAATCAGAATTAAAATTATTTTCCGAAATTCCTGTTCTATGTCAAGAATTCTTTTTTTCCGATTTAAATAATAATTTTTTTACACAAACCCTATGTTTCATAGTCAAAAATTCAATTCTTTATGGTGATTTTTATATCCTTCCTTAAAATTCGGAAAAATTAATATCCCGACATTGTAAAATTCACGAGAAACAAAATATTTTAAATAGAAAATTCCAGCAATTATAAAATTTCTGAAATATAAAAATTCCGATTTGGTAATTACTCGAACAATTTTTAATATTGGAGAATTCGAAAATTCCTGACAGTTTATAATAATACTAAATTTTAAAACAACAAAGAAATAAAATTTAAAATAATTAAAAATAAAATAAGGAAATATTTCAATCAAAAAATCTGTTGTTTAATGCACCTATTTTTACGGAAATTATTATTTAAATTGTAAATAAAAATAATTTTAAAAAAATTGTGATGCAAAAGTACCATACAAGGACCATATTTTTATTACAGAATCAGTTATTTTAAGGGATGATTAAAAATTCCAAAAATTGAAGTTCCCAAATTTAAATAATAAAAGAATTGTTTCTCATTAAATTTCATTTATTCATTAAAAACACAATAATCAAATATTTTTATTTAAGAAAAAACATTTTTTATATTAACAGTTTTTCAGATTATTGTTTGAATTTAAAATAACAATAATTGTATAAAAAATTTAATTCATAAACAAGCGCCACAAACTTTTCTATTAAACTGTTATTCTATTTTTTTAAAACATTTTTGGTATTTTTTTGATACTATGTGCATTTTTAAACTAAATTTTAAAAAAAAATATATTATTTCCATCTATTGTAATTTAAAATTTTAAAAATAATTTTAAGAACTTGTAATTAATACAAATATTTTCTTCGTCAAAACTACTTGATCCTTATTTTTAATAAATTAATACTATTTTATAATTCAGCAGCTTCTGTCGGGATTTCGATTGCTTGGAAATTTTAAAATTCGGTCATATTGTGAACTGACAGGAATTCTATTATTCTGGAATCTTCAAACTGGAAATATTTATATTTTGAAAATATTATCATTTTATAATTTTTTTTATTCGGTAATTCCACGTAATTTTATTTTTCAGGACTTTTTAGTCGACTAAATTTTAAAAGAACTATTATGAAAATTTATAAAAAATTGTATTGAGAAAAAATGTTACTTTAAATTTAAACAACAATTTTTTAAATACATTGAAAATTAGAAAATGTGTTTGATCAAAATATCTTATTATTGAATTTTTAATAAAAACTAAATATTCATTAAATACAAATTTTTTATTTGTTTCAATTCAGGACTTTTACAGTATCGGGAATTTTATTTTTCAGGATTTTTCAGTCATCCCCCAAAATTCCGTCTTACAAGTTTCCATTTTTTCAAAATTTAGAGGAGAAAAATGTCAAATTGTGATGAATTCTCAATTTGAACAGAAAATTTTAGAATTCTCTTCCTCTGAATCACAATTAAAATTATTTTCAAAAATTCTAGCTCTATGTAAAAAATTGGCGGTTTCAATTTATTAGCGAAATTCCTTGTCCAAATTATCAGAATTATATTTCTTCGCTGAAATTTCCTATCCTAAATTTAAAATAAGAATCCATAACTCAAATTCACTATCCCAATGTAAAAATGATAATTTTTTGCGAATTTCCAAGTTCAAAAGTTAAGATTTTAACTCTTTACAGGAATTCCATATTCCATCTAATTGAAGGTAATCCTACTAAATTAAAAATATTTTAACAAACATAAGATAATTTGATTAAATTAAATTTAAATCAGCTTAGTTTAGAATTTGACTAAAATTAAGTTACTGTCGATTGCATTAGAGATAATTCGAAAGAATTTAAATTCAAATTTGTAATTAAATTCAAGTTAGTTGAACTGAATTTATGATTCGAATGAATTTAATTAAATGAATGAATGTTACTGAATTTAAGTGATTCGAACAGAATTTAAGTTCATTCGACTGAATTTAAGTCAACTAAAATAAAAGTAAGGTAATACTACTAAATTTAAATAATTTCAAGATATTTCGATCAAATTCAATTTGAAAAGAATAAGTTAATTTTGAATTCTTTTAACATAATTTAATAGGATTTAAATTCACGCTTGTTACTGAATTTAGGATAACTGAATTGATTTTAAATTTATGAGATTAAATTTAATACTTTACAAAAAAAATGTAATTAAAATTCGACTGGAGTTGACTGTATTTTACTTAATCTTACTAGAGTTTTTTTTATGCAATTAAAAACATTTTGACGGGGTTTAAATGACTATTGCATCAGAAATAATTGGACTAAATTTAAATTTATGTGTGCTAATAAATTAGAGTTAGCTAATCTGAATTTAGGTTAATTTGGCTAAATTTAATTTAAAACGACTGACTTTAAAATTCGAATGAAATTAAGTTCATTCTGGCTGCTTTTAAGATAACTGATTTTGAGATTCTGTTAAATTTAGTTAAATTCTATAAATTTAAGTTTAGTTTGACTACATTCTACTTCTTGAAGCTAATTTTAATATTCTGCTAAATTTAGTTAAATCGACTAAATTTAAGTTGACATTGATTAATTTCAAGTCAATGCGAATAAATTGAAGCTAATATTAGTAAACATAAATAATAACATGACAGAATATAATTTCATGTTTGTTACTCTATTTAGTTTGTTGAAACAATTGTAAGATTCCACTAAATTTAATTGAATCGACTAAATTTGTCTTTTCTTGGACTAAATTTAAGTTAATTTGAATAATTTTTGGGGTAATACGTCGGAACTTAAATGATAACTTGACGGAATATAATTTCAAGTTTAGTTCTGAATTTAAGTTCGTTGAAATCAATTGAAGATTCTGCTTAATTTAGTTGAATCGACTTATTTTAAGTTCAGTTTATATAAATTCAAGTCGATTTGAATAAATTTAAGGTACTATTATAAAATTTAAATAATAACTTGTCTGAATATAATTTTATGTTTGGCACTGCAATTAAGTTCGTTGAAATAAATTTAAGATTCTGCTAAATTTAGTTACATCGACTAAATTTAAGTTTAGTTTGACTAAATTTAAATAAATTTAAATTACTACTAGTAAATCAAAATGATAACTTGGAAGAATATAATTTCATATTTGTTGCTGCATTTTAGTTATTTGCAAAAATGTTAAGATTCTGCTAAACTTAGTCAAATCGACTAACTTCAAGTTTACATTGACTAAGTTTAAGTCCATTAGAATAATTTTAAGGTAATAGGTCGAAATTTAAATGATTACCTGACAGAATATAATTTAATGTTTGGTTCTGCTTTTAAGTTCGTTAAAACAAATTTAAGATTCTGCTAAATTTAGTAAGGTCGACTAAATTCAAGTTTACTTTCAACAAATTAAAACCTATTCGAATAAATTGAAGGTAACACGACTAAATTAAAAGGGCAGCTCAACAGAATATAATATGATATTTGGTTACTGCATTTAAATTCATCGAAATAAATTTAAGATTCCGCTAAATTCAGTTAAATGGACTGAAATTAAGTTTAGTTCGAATAAATTTGAGTCAATTTAATTGAATTTTTGTTAATAATACTAAATTTAAATAATACGGTGACATATTATAATTTCATGTTTTTGCACTTAAGTTAATTGAACTAAATTTAGGATTTAGCTAAATTTAGTTAAATCGGCCAAATTTAGGTTAATTCGACTAAATTTGAAGAAATAATAGTAAATTTGTGACTTCAAAGAATATAATTTCATGTTTGTTACTGCATTTATTTTAGTTAAACTAAATATTGGATTTTAGTGAATTTAGTCCATTCGACTAAATTTGAGTATAAGTGACTGCATTTTGAATGCATTAGACTCTGCGTTAATATAAAATACATTAAAAATAGTTTGAGTTTAAAACTGGAATTTCTTCAAATTACGTTCTTCTAAATCATAATTTTATCGAAATCGCCTGCCCGAAAGTCAAGATTATAATTCTTTACTGAAAACCGTTTTCCCAATTTAAAACTGTATTTTTTTTGAAAAAATTTCGTGTTTCAAGTTAGGATTGTAACTATTTCGGAAAATTATTGTTCTCGATGAAAATTATGTTAGTTTTTACATATTTCTCGTTTTCCCAATTTAGATACCCATATTATAAATACTTTTTTATTTTTCCATAAATTGTATATTTTTCGAACGTAAACTGGGGCTTTTAATTTAGGAAAAAAATTCAGGAATGCCAATCACCTTCCTTTGGATAGAAAATGCTATGAATTTCGCAAACCATCGAAAAATTACTACGAAAAAATAATAATAATGTTATTTTTTAACTTTTCTCATTAAAAACAAACTTTTAAAAGTATCAGTAAACTATAAAATAATATAATCTTTTTAGTTATACATATAAAATAAAAGATTTCCAGCTTAAAATTATAATTTTAAATTCCAACATCTGGCTGCATTAATCCAGGTTTTCGGAGAGTAACTTCTAATGAATGAGGTTCCGTGTTTACGTCAATCATTTAATCTCGCTAATGCACAGAGGTGAACGTGTAAGTTCACTAATCTAATTTACATGAAATGATCAATAATAATTTTAAAAACAAACGTTTCATTTATATGCATTATTCATTAAAAACCATTCTAAGTATACAATTTTAACATTAATAAATTCTTTAATATTAAATTTAAAAAATCCAGTTTTGAAATTATTTTATTAAATTTCCTTTGGTTGTTTAATGTAGCAGTTTACTTTATTAGACCTTTGAGGATAGATGGTTTCTTAAAACCAATAACATGGAATAAATTGTTTTTCCAATTCGTTATCGATACTGTAAAACAAGAAACAAATTGCCTTTAGTTAAGCCAAGTAATTTCAGGTTCTGACATTTAGATTAAATTTGTTGAATTTCAGTTAACCTTACTAAACTAATTTATTTCGATCGCTGGCAAGATACGTTCACTTAATTTAAATTCAATGACTGCATTCAAACAGATTAGATTTAGAGAAAATTCGAGAGAATTTAAATTCATATTCGTTACTGAATTAAAGTTCACTCGACTATATTTAAGACACTTTGAAAAAATTTAAGATAATTCGACAGAATTTAAATTCATATTTGTCACTAAATTTAAGTTAGATAAACTGATTTCAAATTGACCGAATATACAATATTTAGAGAAAATTAATTCAAAATTCGACTGACATTAAATTATTTCGACTTATTTAAAATTATGTGGGCTGGATTTCAGTTAATCTTACTAAATTACGGTTGTTGAGCGAACACAAAATATGTTTTCTAAATTTAGGCTTGAATCATTAAATTCAATTTAATCCGACAAAATTTCAATTTAGATTTCTTACTGAATTCAAGTTAGTTGAACAAAATTTAAGATTGTATTAAGCTTAGATTTAAATTTTTGTACTTGTACTATTACTGACTTTTAGTTCATTTTAAAGATAGTTTGATAGAATTTATATTGATGCATGTCACTAAAACTAAGCTGATTTCACTAAATTTAGGCCAATCCGACTAAATTTGAGGATATTCTACTAAATTTAAATGATTTTGACAAATATACTAATTTCATGTTTGCTACTTAATTTGTGTTAGCTAAACTAAATTTAAGATTCCACTGAACTTATTTGTTTCAACTAAATTTGAGTTCCAATAAATAAAATGGTCATTCATTAAGTTAATTTCGACTGCACTCAAGAATAATTCCACAGAATTAAAATTAAAATGTGTGACTGAATTTAAGTTAGCCGAACTGATTCGAAATTTATTTAAATAAAATTTAATAATAATATAATAAAACTGAATTTAAAATTAGACTGATGCTACAATTATTTCGACTGCATTATCCTTATTTTGACTGAATTTAACCTTATTCGATTGAGCCTAAATTAATTCAACAGAATTTAAATTAATTTTACTGCATTTTTTAAAAATTTAAAATGTCTTTATTAAATGCACGTTTAAATGAATTAATTCAAGTTAATGCTAAAAAATATATAAATTCAGGTTATTTGCACTGAACTTAAGTTTGCGCTAAATTTACTTGATTTGTTCACAGATAAATTTAAATGACTGAATTCACAATTCAACGGTATTTAAATTAATTTCATTTATAATAAAGATGGTTTAGTAGAATTTGAATTATTAAGTTACAAAATTAAAATTATTTCGACCAGATTCAAGATAACTTGACTAAATTTAAGCTAAAGCGACTAATTTAATTTCGAAATTGACAGAACTAAATATTAATATATGTTACATCATTTTAATTTATTTTATGTTTATTCTACTTAATTTAAAGTAATCCTACTAAAAGTAAGTTATTTTTACAAAAATTAAA
The DNA here is from genome assembly GCF_010883055.1 of Belonocnema kinseyi. Taxonomy (NCBI): domain Eukaryota; kingdom Metazoa; phylum Arthropoda; class Insecta; order Hymenoptera; family Cynipidae; genus Belonocnema; species Belonocnema kinseyi. The sequence continues at coordinate 116,546,990 of NC_046665.1, read as the reverse complement.
ATAATTTGGCGTTGTTTAAGGGAAAACGACTAAATTAATATCGACTGTATTTTAGATAATTTGATAAAATACAGTCGATGTTTGATAGTGCATTTAAGTCAGTTGAATTGAATTTAAGGCTCTACTGAATTCACCCATGCGTCTAAATTCAAGTTTAAATAACAGAATATTTGGAAGAAATATCAGTGAATTCGACTAAATTTAAGGAATCCTAGTAAACTTAATTTATTTTGATAAAATCTAATTTAAATTGTCTAAATTACTCACGTAATTCTTTCCTTCCTATTAAAAATAAGTGAATTCAAATAAATTCAAGTAATCCTAGTAAATTTATTTTATTTTGATCAAATATGTATTAAAAAGACTAAGCTAACTTCCATTGAATTACAGATAAGTCGATAGAACAGAAATAAATGTTTCTTACTGAATTTAAATACGTCCAACTGAATTTAAGAAATTTGAATTGAATTTAGGTTAACTTGCCTAAATTACTCTCGTGATTATTTGTTTCCTGTCGAAGTTAAGTAAATTCGACTAAAATCAAGTAATCCTAGTAAATTTACATTATTTTAATCAAAATTTGAGATAATTTGACTAAATTTACATTAAAAGTCTATGCTTAAAAGTTAGCTTGATATTTTTAGTTAAATTTAGTCAAATTATCTTAAATTTGATTAAAATAAATTAAATTTGCTAGGATTACTTAAATTTAGTCGAATTTACTTAATTTCACCAGGAAACTAAGCACTACAAGAGTAATTTAGACAAGTTAACTTAAATTCAATTCATCGTACTTAAATTCAGTTTGAAGGATTTAAACTCAATAGCAAACCTTTATTTTGGTTCTTTTTCATTATCTGCAATTAAATGAACAGAACGAAAATAAATGTTTGTTACTGAATTTAAATAAGTCGAATTGAATTTAAGGAATTTGTATTGAATTAAAGTTAACTTGTATAAATTAGTCTTGTAATTCTTTGTTTCCTGTTCAAATTAAGTAAATTCAACTAAATTCAAGTGATTCTAGTAAATTTATTTCATTTTTAACAAATTTAACCTAAAAAGTTTAAACTAATATCTATCGAATTAATGATAATTCGATAGAACTAAAATAAATGTTTGTTACGGAGTTTAAATACGTTGAACTGAATTTAAGTAAGTTGAACTGAATTTAAGTTACCTTGTCCAAATTGCTCTCGTAATTATTTTTTTCCTGTTAAAATTAGGTAAACTCGATTAAATTGATGTAATCCTAGTAAATTTGTTTTTTTTGCCCACATTCAAGATAATTTTACTCATTTTATGTTAAACAGACTAAGCTAACTTCTATTGAATTTCAGATAATTCGACTGAACTGAAATAAATAATTGTCCTGACTTTCAATAAGTCGAACTGAATTCAAGCAAATTGAACTAAATTTAAATAAAATGAACTGAATTCAAGTCAATTTCTCTAAACTACTCTCGTCTTTCTTTGCGTTCTGATTGAATAAAGTAATCCTAGTGAATTTAATTTAATTTGATCAACTTAAGATAATTCGATCAAATTTAACATCAAAAGACTAAGCTAACTTGTATTAAATTTCAGATAATTCGACAGAACTGAAATAAATCATTGTTACTGACTTTCAGAAAATCGAACTGAATTTAAGCGAATTGTACTTATTTTAAGTAAAATGAACTAAATTCAAGTTAATTTCTCAAAATTACTCCCGTAATTCTTTGTGTTCTGTATATGATGTTGATGAATGAATACGAGTGAAGTTTTCCTTTATTATAATTCTAGCTTATAAATAATTTTTCAATGAGTATAAGAACTATGAGCTCTAAATGACTAAGGATCCTGAATCGCAAAAGTATGAACGAGCCTTGAATTGCTATGAAACTAGAAAGAGGAATGCAATTCGCCTAAGTGTTAATCAGTCGAGCTCGAGTCATCGAAGTTGTAACACGTGCTTTATGAAGTGCTCATCTATTTCATTTCTTTCACTATTAAGTTTAAAAATTTTCAACATTTACAATATTTTGAGCTTCAAGTTCCATCTAGGTTCGGCTTTGTCACCATTTGTAAAAAGGTAAAATATTAAAAAATAAGCATATATGGTTCATTGTAAACAAGTTTAGTATTATAAATCCTTAATTTTAAAATGAAACTTAAAAAATGTGGCATAATTGTATTATTGAAATATCATTATAAATATTATTAATAATTATATTGAAAATTATTATTATTATTATTCCTGATAATATTATTTCATCCCAGCAGGAAATGTACACTCGTGAGGCGCGTGTTCACCTACCTGGATTTTCAAATAATTTATTGATTGAATTTATTTTTCATTTTTATTTCTTAATATTATAAATATAAATGATTTAAAATCCATTATGAAAAAAATTGATGAATATTATGTTTGAAAAATTTTTGAAACAATAATTAATAATTTCGAATTGAAAGCGGTTAAAATAAAATTTTTTTAAATTAAAAAATTTTAGATTAGGTACAATTTGGAAAAAGGAAAAAATTTCGAATAAAATGAAAATAAAAATGAAAAGGTGTTTGATACAAAATAATTTTTGAAATTTAAATGATTTAAATATAAAAAGTTTTTAATCAGAAGCTCACAAAATAGAAATTTTTTAGCAAATCAATTTGGAAATCAGAAGATGTAATTAAAGAGCAGTTAAAATTGTATCATTTCTGATCTAAATTATTTAAAATTAAATAATATTATTTTAAAGTAAAGAATATCGAAATTAAATTATTTCAGATTTTTCGAGAATAGGATAATTTCTTAATGTAAAAAATGTCATATTTTTAGAAAATTCTAATTTTAAAGTATTTGCAAGAATGAAAATTGTATTATTTTTAAGTTAAATAATAAATTTTTTCAACTTTTTGATTTAAATAAACTTTTCACTTCAAAATTAATTTGTTATAAAAAAAGTTTACAATAAAACGTAGGTTCAAATAGCTAACATTAAAAATGAAGTAGTTTCTGCTATGGTATGTTAAAAATAAAAAAATCTGAATTTCCTTCAAACCTGAAAAAATGTTACCATCTTTCCATTACCGTCTTTCTAAATAAAAAAGATCGTTTTTAACCAACAATTTAATAGTTCAAATTTTAATAAACAAAATAATTTTCAATACAAAGTAAAAGAACTTTCAACGCAAGAATTCAATTTTCAACCAACTAATAAAAGTTTTAACCAAAAAGATTAATTTTCTACCAGAGACCAAAAATTAAACAGGTTAATTTTCACTTAAAAAATTTACTTTTTAATAAAACAAAATAATTTTAACAAATTAGTTCAACTTTTAATAAATTAGAATTTATTGATCGAATCAGTAACCTCAATTAACAGAATAAATAATTTATAAAAATCTAAACTGTAAATATCATTGATCAAATAATTCATTTTGAATGACGTGATCAGTAACTAAAAAAGATCAATTTAAAAAAAACTAGTTCAATTTTTAGTTGAAGAAATTAGTTTTCTGGAAAATAAAGAAACAAATAATTTCTAACAAGCTAGTTGAATTTTCAACATTAGAGATGCGTTTTCAAAAAAGTGAACTAATGCAAATACATTTTTCACAAAGTACTTTAACTTTTAATCAAGCAGCTAAAATTTAAGCTAAAAATATTATAAGTAACGAGTTACTGAATTTTCTGTACAATAAATTTCTTCAGCTTAAAAATATCAATTTTCGGTTGAATTTTTTTTGAACAAAGAATTATAAATGTTTTACTAAATTCGGAATACTTAGATAAAAAAAATCATTTTTAAGAAATTAGGGATTTTTCTGTCAAAGCATGTACGATTAATTTAATCAGTCAAGTTCGGATTAATTTAAATTTACAGTCTAATTATTATAAATTAATTTTGTCTTCAATTTATTTTATAATAATAGACGTTTTGAGATTGCCACTTAGAAAATTCTTAATATCTCTGAATGACACTATCTTGGTTAGAAATCTTCATTTTAATCGTTAATGGAATCGCACAAAGAAATTTTAATAGATAACATCTTCATACTTCAAACTTTTTTATCTCCATGAAACTCTGCGGAAGTACAAGATCGTCGTGAGTTAATGTCAAAGTTGCTAAGACTATAGTACCTTCTGGTATGATTTATCCTCTGATGCTAAAATTTATTTAATCATAGTAATCTTTTAGATATGCATCTCTTGCAAGGTGTTAAAGAACAGATATTGAATAGTCATTAATTCGTCATAAAACCGTTTCAATTGGGAGTTAACGTTCTCTAAATTTAATTTATTTGGAATAGAAGCTTTTAATGATTCCCCTAAGGGTTTACATTTTTCTTGCACCTTCTTCCCTATTCCTTTACACACCCCCCAAACACTTACTCGGTGCTGGGAGGGAGGACCTACAGTTTAAGGTGGGTTCCGAACCACCAAGCGCAACAGCTTTAAGTACTTAGAGAACCTTTTTCTCTAGAGGTACGGGTCCCACGACTATCTGGAGATGAACAGCTCCCTTACTAGGTTAGTGTTCACCGCATGGGCTGCCGAGGCTCTTCCAGAGTGTGAGGCGGAAATCGAAACCGCAAGCCGACGGAGATAGTCCAAACGCTTTAGCCCCCCACGACTATTGCCCCGCTGTAATTTAATTTATTTTTAAATGGAATATTCTTTGCAGTCTGCGTGCAAAATAAATTGGGGCTAAACCAGTGCTCCTAATTCAATACCCAACTGCACTGCGCATGCGCTATGTTGGCAGTCTCATTGGCTGTAAATAGCGCGCTTTTTTAAAACTATATCATATTTAAATTAATTTTTTATGATAAAATATCATTATGGAAATAATAATAATTAATTCTCAAATCACAACATAGTCTTTGATAGTGTAAGGTGAAATATTCATTTTATTGTACTATTTACAGATAAATTATTGATTTTGAATTTAAAGAAAGTAATACCTTTTTTCATCAATCTAAATTTTAAATCATACATAATATTTTTTGTACTTTATGATTATTATATGTTGTGAAAAAAATTATTTGTATGTGTAATCATATTAAATTGGTGCGAAATCAACATCCAATGAGAATGCTGGTGCACGATTGTGATTGGCCAACATGAAACCATGAAGAAGCCCCAATTATTTGAAAATGTATAAAAACTTAAATGGAGAAAATAAATTCCATACAGGGAGAAAGATGTTTTGTTCGTACAACAAAATAATTTGATTGCTATTTGTGCAATATGTTTTTTCATGGTTCCATAAAATTTTGGTTTGCACCAAAAAACGTTTTGATAAACCAACATTATATATATTTTTTATCAATAGAATTTTTTGTTTAGCCAACAAAAGTTTTTTTGAGCCAAAGAATTATATTTTCCTTTTTTGAATTAGTAATTTAAAAATAGTTATTTTTGAAAAATGTACATGTAATAAATAAAATTTATCAACTTTTTTTCAAAATCGGCCAAAATATGATATTAAACATTTTGTCATCCAATGTTTACAATATGAATATTTTTTATTACTTTCTTTTAAACATTTTATACAGAAAGTTTTCGATAGCACAAAATTATTATTTGCAAAATATTTTTTTAATATTAAAAAATTTAATTTGTAGACTTTGAGTAATAAAAAAATATTAAGTTATATTTTGCAGTGATTAGGAAATATTAACATGTACTTTTAAACGATATAAAATAGTAGGACTAACAAATTTCTAAAAATAAAATTAGCTGAACTGTAAAATTCCAGAAAAAGAAAATAAAAGAAATAAAAAATGTCCTAAATTATAAAATTTCCTGAAATTATAAAATTATTGAAAAAGAACAATCTCAAGCTGGAAAATTCCTAAAGAAGGAAATTCCGAAACAATTTGTAATATTACCGAATTAAACAATTTTAATTCTTTGATTAACAGTGTTTATTTATTAGGAATACAATAATAAAATATACGAACACTCACTAAAAAATTGAACATTAAATAAAACTTTTCTTTGATTAAAATTTGCTACTATTGTATTGTTAATAAATGAATAAATAATATTTTGGGTGACCAAATAATACCGAAAAATAAAATTCTCGACATTGTAAAACTCTCGAACAAGTAAATATTAGTAATGAAAAATCGTAGTGATTATAAAATGGCCGAGATATAAAAATCTCGGATTTTGAAAATTGATGAATAATAAGATTTTCGTCTGTATTAAATTCTGAAATTTGAATAACTGAGAAAATTGTTTGAATATAATGACAATATATTTATTAATAATTCGTAAATAAAATATCTTGATAAAAGAATTTTATTCACTGGTTCATTTTTCAAAATTATCGTTTGAACATTCAATTATTGTTTCCATCAAAGATTTTAATATTTGGTTAAAAAATGAATCTATTTCCATTTTTGGTTAGAAAATAATATTTTCTAGTTTAAAAAAATGTAATATGTTGGAAATTCATATTTTTTGTTAAAAATTAAACTATTTCGTTAATTTTTTGTTTAAATTAAGTTTTTAATTAAAACTTTTTTCAAGAGATTGAATTACTTGAAATGGTTAATATAATCAGTAAGTCAATTTGAACGATATATGAAAAGTCATTTTTGACTTCAAATCGTATAGCATTTTATTTTGGTTTTGGTGCCTTTAACATTTCTTGGACCATTTGTTAAATATAGTTTGTTGTCATAAAAAAATACTGCAGTAAGAATGGATAAAATATCACAAACATAATTGTTTAAATAATTTCTTAATAATTATAATAATTTTCTTCCCGAATAATACTAGAAAGATGTATATTGGTCAGAAATATCACACTATTTAATTAGATTGAGGCGATCATTAATTCAACTTTAGAAAAATAATTGTTTAAAGAACTGATTAATATTCAAAATAATTTTTTTTTACCAATATCAGAAATAAAAAAAGATAAGTTTTAAACTAAGCAATTACATTTTGAATCAAATAGTATACATTTTAAACTTTGCTGATTTATGTCATACTAAAAAAGACCAATTTTTAACCAAATATATTAATTTTCAACCAAATTGATTAATTTAAACCCAAAATATGATTTTTCAAACAAAAATTTAATGTCCTGCCAAATAGTTAAATTTTCAAAGCAGGTATTAAATTTTTTTCAAAACTGTTGAATATGTATATGAGTTTACAGCTAAAAAATAAATTTTCTACTAAATGCTTATATTTTTTGATAAATAGTTAATTTTTTAACTAAATAGTTAAATTTTTAACCGAAAATATGAATTTTTTTACAAAGGATCCGATTTTTGAACTCAAAAATACGAAATTTAAACAAAAAAGTTAATCTAGAACCAAAATATTGAATTTAAAACTAAAATAGTAAATTAGCTACAAAAAATAACTTTATTTACAAAACATTTCAAATATTAAATACTTGATTTCTGAAAAAGAAAAACTGAATTCGTAGTGAATTTGGTAACAGATTTCCACCAAAAAAGACGAATTTTCAAAAGCATACATTAATTTTTAGACGAAATTTTAAATTTACGGCAGGGTGAAAAAAACCAAAATATGAAATTCCCGAAACTGTGAAATATTTGAAACGAAAAATACCCGAATCAAATTACAAATTTTCGATTTAATAAAATCCAATGCGCAGAGAAAGTTAATAAAAATACTATTTAGCTGGAGTGTTGCTCCCTGGAATTCTGGTTTTTATAGATTTTTACAATAAAGAAAGAAGAAAGAAAAATACGACGACGTCGTTTCCTTGCTATTGAAAAGTCGTTCCTAAACTTTTTCCGATTCTGGTCGGTAAATACCTCCTCGGTAGCAAACGATCATTAATTTTGAGAAGCGGACTTGCTCTAAAAGGAGCTTCTCGTATTTTCCGATACACCTCCACCGCTCAAGTTGGGTTCGATTTCGTAGGTACCCAACCCGGTCTTCTATTCGGTGCTCGCGTCGTCGGACGAGTATCGCTATCGGCGATCGAACGAATCTTATTGGCTCTTGAATATTCATGAATTCTAGAACCCCTTCAGAAAATGACCTACTCTCAAATTTACAGTATACTACCGACCAATAGAGATATACCTTCCACCTTCACCGGATTAGTAATTAAAATCGTGTGAACGACAGTCTAAATATTTATTGCTTTTCAATTCCAACAGATTGATTGTCATAAGACAATTCTTATCTGAGTTAACCGTTTGAAAAAATGATAGATTAGATTTTTTTATTATTGTGAAAGGGTTTTTGTAGTCCATTAAGAGGATAATTGAGTTGTTAAAATTTCTCTCCGTATATCTTCAGCAACATCCCTATCCCTATCCCTATCCCTATCCCTATCCCTATCCCTATCCCTATCCCTATCCCTATCCCTATCCCTATCCCTATCCCTATCCCTATCCCTATCCCT